>NC_082395.1:13398159-13698159 GCF_031168955.1 Gadus macrocephalus
GACTGCCTGCATAGGGGGTGTTGTGGTTGGTGACCTTGTCTCTGACCTGAGCTGACATTTTGATATTCCACTGAAACTTAAACATACAGCACGGACCTCAAGAACACAACCAGTCTTATTCCAAAACACAAAACTTTCGGTTTCCAGCTGGATCCCCGATAATATTTATGCAAGATATACTGCTGAGCTTTCCTTCATAATGTGAAAATAATAATATGATATAAAAAAATAAGGAATGTTGAAACATTTACTAGAATCAATAGCAATATTGAAAAGTCAATTTCAATGACAATAAATAAACAAAACATATATTTATACCATGTTTCGTACGTGGTTTTTATATAATATATTGGTAGATGTTGAATTCCATCGAGCGAAGTTCCAGATGCCGAGTAAATTCAATGGCTTCCGATTTTGACAAAGATCGTCAAACATACCTATCCTTGAGCATAAAGACATCCAAAAAAATGAATACAGTTTGAAGATGTTCCAAAGAGAAAAAGATAAATCCTTCATTCCATCACAGACAGATATCCCCCCCCCCCCCCCCCCCCCCCTCCCCTCCCCAACCATCCGATTGGTCCCCGTTTTGTTGGCTAATCAGATGAGGTATCCAGACACCAGGACCAGGCACCAGCACCAGCAGCAGCAACAGCAGCCAAGATGGCGTCCTCTGTGCTCGGCTCTGTGGGAGGCATGTGTTCCGGGAGGCAATCGTCTGTTCCCAGAGTTAAAACTATTGGATGAAAGTCAAGTTTGCAGCTGCAGCTCTGGAATAATTCATAGGCACCTCGGTGGCCGCGAGCAGCCACAGGTAGTTGATGAAGTGCCTCTGCCAAGACGCCCAACTGGCAAAGGCAACACGCAGCTGCCAGACGCCGCCACCGCCAGATGCCGGCGCTGACGTACCATGTGTTCCAAGGCTGGCCTGCCTGTGTATGTGTGTGTGTGTGTCTGTGTGAATGAGAGGCTTGCCAAGACATCCTCACATTGATGCCAGCCTGACACATATTCTCTTTTTCCCCATGGTTGTCCTTCCTCTCTCTCTCTCTCTCTCTCTCTCTCTCTCTCTCTCCACAGTGGGTTGTTCCTTTCCCGCTGTGTCAGAAGCAACTCTCCACAGTGAAGAAAGGGAGTTGGCGCCCGCTGGCGGCCATTTTGTCTGTGTGTGTGTGTGTGTGTGTGTGTGTGTGTGTGTGTGTGTGTGTGTGTGTGTGTGTGTGTGTGTGTGTGTGTGTGTGTGTGTGTGTGTGTGTGTGTGTGTGTGTGTGTGCGTGAGTTTTTCTGAATGTGTACGTGCGTATGATTGTGTCTCAAACACAGGAAGCGGTTTGTTGGCAGCCTTGAGAAGAAGCGGGTGCCATAGCCTTCTCTAGTTCTGCTAATCCCACCTCGGACAAACCCGAGCCACACGTCCTCCTTGAATTCAGGCCCCTGCTTCGGCAGAAACATATCTTCCCTCTCCAGATAGCTTCCATTACGGCTATGTCGCCGCCAGATACCGCTTGTCAAAAACATGGCCAAAATCCAAGTACCAAATTCCCTCCATAATGGTTTTGTCCCCGAGTAGTCCTATTCCATTGAGGGCGCCGTGCGCTTCATTTCAGGTCGTATCCTTTGACATCCATCGCTGCCAGCTGCGGCTGCGTTCAGATCGGGAGCCCAAAAGACCAGTCAGGAACCCTGCAGAACGGAGGATGTTTTGTGGAGATTAGAGAGCTGCTGGTGTAGCGTCCTCCTGATGGCGAATGGCAGCCCGTTGCTCTTTGACGATCCGACTACTGGAGAGAACGGAGGGGCGCGCGGCGAGACAAAGGCAGCCCGCCTCATTAGGAACATGCCATCCTCTCCGCAGTGTAGGGGGTTTGGGGAGGGAAGAGAAAACTTTTTGAACGAGTGCCATGTCTGTACCATTCTGCTATCTGAGGCCCGCCACTGCCAGCTGGCGGCTGAGTCTGCCCACTTGCACTGCCACGGTGATGGTGGTGGCGCTGGTGGAGGAGGAGGCAGCCGAGCCAGTTGGCACGGCAAGCCAGGGGGGTAGGTGTGTTGGGGGGGGGGGGGGGGGGGGTGTGCTGGCATGTGATCTGAGGACCGACACCAACAGCGCTCTGTGTGGTGGCTGCATGTCCACCATAACAACACCCACCTCCTCTCCTCCTCCCCATCTCTATCTCTATGACTTTGGCCTGCCCTCTGTGGTCTCAGTGAGGGAGGATCTCACTGTGATTGTCATTGAATGCGATCTTCGGATATAACACAGAAGCGGCAGATTGGACAGACTTTCAAGAAAGACGATACCAATTTATTTTGTAATGCTGTTTTTAGAAATATTAGTATTGTTTTTGGAAAGAAATAGAATGCTTGCTTTGCAACAACAACAACAAATATATAGATGTATAATCACATATTAATAAAGACAGAATGCATGAAAGAAATTATTTAATCTATATATAAAGTAATGTTCTAGAAAATAGGAGAAAAAAAAAAGTACCTGCAATATCTTTTAACAGAACCATTTAAACGAGAGCATGTTCCCTTCCGGAAGAATATCTTTGACGCACTGTCCATCGCTAAATGAGTCCCCGTTGTTTGGGTAAGGTGAATTTCATTTATTTGCCGACAGTTGATGTCATGGGGCAAAGTGTGTACTAAAATAAGTAACGCTCGTTCATCTTTTAATTTCTCATTTATCAATCTTACGTTTTAGTTTTAAACTTGTATCGTCATTTCAATGTTATACTCCGTTCCTCACAAGTCAATTGAGGACATCTTTATGATACACATTTAAATTACCCAATATCTCATTAATACAGAGAATTTAAAAAATGTGCTTTTACTTGTTCACTTGTGTATTGAGAGAATAATAACTTGTTATGTTGGTTATGGTGAGAAACACACTGCATGGACAGGAGAGTAAACGTGGAAAAAAACATTGCATATTTTGGTAAATCGTACATGATTACAGAATAATTTACGATCGTACATAATTGTCTCGAGTAGTGTGAACAATATAATTGATGTAAGTAAAAAGTTAGTTGGTTATTCATTCAAATAAACGATTATTAAGTTATGCTTGCAAAACCATTTTGTTTTTTTTAGATCTGTAAAACATCTAGCATGGGGGCCCTCGTGAGGACGTCGTCATCTCTTGCATCCTAGGACTTGAACGCAATGTCCTGCTTTATACTGTCAGGAATTGTCGGCGCCTGCCGTCCTCGCCCCTGGACTCACTGCCACCTGCTCTGCCTCCCGGTTGCTTACTGCGCCCACTCTAAGCCAAGGTCACATCGCCAGCTGCATGTGAATACTACATACTTCACATCCAGCAATATTGGGGCCGCCTGGAGCTCTGGCCATGGCCCGGTGTTCCGCAGAGCATTGGCCTACGGAGACAGGCTGGCCATCGTCGACGACAGTGGCCGTCACAGCTACAAGCAACTGTACGGCTGCAGCCAGGGCCTCGCACATCAATTAAGCTCTGCCCTCCTTGGCTGTAGCCACGGTGACCTGCAAGGGAAACGTATTGCCTTCCTATGTGCCAACGATGTGTCATACACGGTGGCCCAGTGGGCCGTGTGGATGTGTGGAGGCGTGGCTGTCCCACTCTACCACAAGCACCCGGCATCCGAGCTGGAGTACATCATCTCAGACGCCCAGAGCTCCCTGCTGGTGGCTGGCCACCCCTACGCTGGCAAGCTACAGCCTCATGCCGACAAGCTTGGGCTGCCCTGCATTGCCCTCCCCTCTACCGCCGACCTAGGCTCACTGAAGCGGGCTGAGAACCCAGAGATGGAGCTGAATATCACGGACTGGGGCCAGAGACCCGCCATGATCATCTACACTAGTGGCACAACAGGCCGGCCCAAAGGAGTCCTACACACACATAGCAGCATTCAAGCTATGGTAAGAAATACTAATTTGGGTTGGGTGTTTAACCTTAAACCATGTTCAATTCCATCCTTTTCGAACTGTGCTACATGCCATTCCCTCTTTCTTCTTCCACCCTTTTTTCTTTAGATCTCTCTTCATAATTCCTTTCCATAAAGCCTGAAAAAGTAAACTTGTATTGTGTTGCTACAATACAGACTGGGCCTTAAAGTGGTGCACGCATTATATTGCAAACGTCCAGGTTTTGACAAAGTATGCTTTAGAAACATGGTTGGGGATTATTTTGATTTGTTAACCTGCGGTAAACCAGTTTTTAAGGCATACCCATGCCATGCTACAATAGTGACCAAGCTCACCATACCTCAATGTATGGAAGACTTCTATCCCTTTAATATGTATTCTAATCTGCACTTGGCATTATGTCCATGTAGTGTAGTGGTATTGCGTCGGACTCATGACCATGTGGTTGCTGGTTCAAGTCCAACCTCAACATTCTGTGAGAGATGGCATGACATCAAAATAATAGACCATAATGTCTAAGTATAAGACCACCACTATACTCGTCATACAGTAGGACCTTCACATGAAAACATGTGTCTTTCCATTTTAAATTTGCAAGCCATTTGGGCGATGCTTCAATCCTAAATCTCGCAGTACAATGAGTGAATATGTCCCCAGCGGGAATAGAGGAAACTGACTATCCCTTGGCCGTGTTTACGCAATGCTCTGTGTGTTAAAGCAAAACAGTGTCGACATGCGATAGCTCGGAATTAACACAGGGCTAATGTATGGAATGACGCTAAGCTGACCACTGTATACACCCATCGCTTTTTGTTTTAATAATAATGGGGGTGTTCAGTTTTGAAAAATACAATCAAAATAATTAAGATGAGTTTAACTAAGTGTGACACAAGGGAAAATGCTGAGCTCATGTTTGTCTCCAATTAGATCTTCTGCTGTCCTCCTTGTGGAATACATTACCATCCAGGCTATGTTTGTGTGTGCTTAAATCTAAGGGAAAGCCCATAGGTACATTACATAGTTGTTTCACTTTTTGTTGTTTGTTTATGATGATCAGGTGCTTTAATGCCTTAGAATTACATTGGGCCATGTATTGCTCAGTTTAGCATGTTTAGGAATGACAAAGATGACAAACGACAAACATAACTAGATTATTAGTGTTTACATTTATTTGTGACCCTGTACCCTTTTACACTCGTATTCTTTTCTAAATGTATCTTCTGGTTTAACTGTAAAAGCTTTTTTAATACTGATTGTCCTTCCTTAACGACAATCTACAACCTTGTATTTAAAAGAGCTGTACAAATGATGACGAGTTTATTCTTAATGTTATGTAAGTTATTCTTAAGTCTCTAGCTTCTAGACCATTTATGTCCCAAAGAGTGAAAGAAACTTAAAAAGAACATACAAAGATCTTTATGTCAGTGGTTAAGGAAGATATTTGAGAAAAAAGTTGTTTCCCTTTGTTCTCATCTTCTGTAAGCAAGGCTTAATGTTAATCTGGCTATGTCCATCCTACTATCAGGTTGGTATTGATATCACCGTTTTTATCATGTCTTGTTGATCAATTTTTTTTGCCGTTATTTGCCATTTGTGAAGTCTCAGGAAAATTCAGATGATTAAGGCCCAATCCCATTTCTACCCCTTACCCCTTCCCCTTACCCCTCCCCCCTTAGAAATGGGATTGGGACTAAATCCTCTCCCTCGACTCCCCCTCAGGTCCAGGGCATGGTCTCAGCGTGGGCGTGGTCCAAGGATGACGTCATCCTACACACCTTGCCCTTGCACCACGTGCATGGCATTGTGAACAAGCTGCTGTGCCCACTGTGGGTTGGAGCCACCTGCATCATGCTGCCAGACTTCCAGCCACACAAGGTTCATTCCTCCAGTCTAACTTCTCTTCTGTCCAATCTCTCCATCTCTCATCCTCTCGCTGCTTTACTGCTGCTGTCTCTGCCCATCTTTCATTAACTTTAATTAGGGTGGGAGAGGGTCATTAATTGTTTTGTATGTATTTCCTATGATTAGTGTACATCAGTTAATAGTCCCAGGACCGGGAAGAATTAAGAACATGACAAGTATTGCAACGACACAGAAGAATAAATCTGAATTTTACTGACAAAGCAATATCCAAAATATCTAACATAAATGGATATCCCTCTATCAGAAGTCCCTCCCTCTCTCAACTTTTGGGATAAGTATAAAATCCAATTATAATTGAAAGTAAGGTAAGAGACGGTCAATGTTAGGTTAGTAATTTTCAGGTATTGGATAATAAAACAATTTTTATATTATGGTATAGAGGGATTTCTGGGCAGCATCACAACAGATGGGTGGATGCAACCAAAGACAACAGTTAAACAACCACCACGATGGCAAGGATTTATTGTGCCATTAACTGTGGCAATCTCAAAAAACATGGATAAAAAATGTTTACATACCATGGTTTATACTCTCTTTATAATCAGAAAAGTTATGGATCCAAGTCTTTACAAGGCCAGATTCGAGTCGTAATCGAATGATTTGTATGCATGTAGGTTTCTCAAATAGATACACCAGGCTTCTCTATCATTACATTACATTTATTTGCCAGACGCTTTTATCCAAGGCGAAGTACAATAAATGCATTCGAAGGTACAACCTGAAAAGAAGACTCAAACATGAGATAGCGAATTATTATATTATTAACTCATTCATTTGTCTATTATTATTATAATTATTACTATCAGATATATTTCTTTCATGAGCGAAGATGCAGTCTGAACAGATGAGTTTTCATTCTTCGACGGAAGATTGGTTGTGTTTCAGCTGTCCTGATGTCAGTGGGGCGCTTGTTCCAGGACATCAAACAATCAAGATTTTGTTGAGTGGCAGCTGGGGTCCCCATGCAGTGAGGGAGTGGCAAGCCGTTTGGCATTCATAGAGAGAAGTGGGTGGGCTGGGGTGTATGGTTTGACCATGTCGTTGATGTAGGATGGGCCGTAACCATTCACAGCACAGTAGGCAAATACCTTTTGAATGGATTCGATCAGCCTGTGTGCAGGGTGCGAAGAAGTGTCTCAGTGCGGGAGTACTTTGTAGGTTGAAGACCAGCAGCTGCAGAGAAAGAACCTGGTGGTTCTCTGTGTCAAATGACGCGGACATTTCCAGCAGAATGACTACGGAGAGGGAGCCTGTTTTAGCAGTATGACGTTTCTCTGTGACCACAATGGGGCCCTCTCAGTTAGGTGGCCTGCCTTGAATCCAGACTGGTAAGGGTGGAGTACCGGTAGATTCTTCCAATAGAATTATACAGAAATTGAAAATGAAGTGTTTTGGAAATATATGGTTGAAGAAAGAAAGGTCAGTACATTTTGCATCAGGGGGGTTGAGTGTGGGTTTCTTGAAAATAAGGTTTACTCTTGCTGCTTTAGCCTCTCCAACACCCCCTCCCCTAAACTTCTGAATTTACTTAAACAGTGATCGAATCTCATGGGTAGAAACAATCAACAAGAAATTTATTTTAAAACCAAAAATCATTTGTTCGTTTTTTACATCCAAATTGAATTTGATTGCATTTAACCAATTGCATTATCCAATGCCTGGGCACCATCTTGCGAACGACCACTGTGTTTACAATAAATGTATAGTAACTAAGAGAGGGTTTTTGCTGGGTGTCCTTTAATTCTATTCAACTGGATGGGGTCGGAAGGGCGGGTTGTTGTTCTGCGCTGGGAAGTACCCAGTGATGGTGGAAGTTTAAGGAAATTAATAATTATATATAGGCCAGGAGGTGTGAGTAGGTTGCTGGGGAGAGGAGGAGCATATGTATTTTTCAATTCCACTTAAAGGGGACGTATTATGAAAACTACAAAAAAAAAAACTGGGATTTCGGGTGTTGTTTAAGGTCTCTGGTGCTGCCACACGTTGAACGTTTGGTTGATTATGCTGTTGAGAAAGTATGAGTGAACTGGACGATATATTTTCAATGAATTTGTAGTTGATGACTCTTCGTAGTGACTCCTCGCCCACAAGGAGTTGCCTCCCACCTTCACTTAGGTACACAAGCTCCCTTACCACGACAACGTAACATTCACAAGGTAGTTTTTTTTTCAGCCTAACAGCCTAACCCTAACACTAAATAATGCACTAATTAAAAATAACTAGCTGTATGTGACGAAGTAAAACATAATTCGACGATTTGGCGAGGGGCAGTCGAGCCATAGGCCCTAACCTACCTAAACACACAGGACAACGTGGAATAACTCTGGCAATAGAAACATGCCAATAGGTTCTAGCAGGGCAACTGCATAGGCATGTGCAACTGAGTCCATATCTGAAGTACTTGCACCTTCCAGTAAAGTCCTTGGTGCACCCATATTTGGTCAACTTCCAACAACTATACGCAATAGGTGGAAGTGGATTCCAGAAAACTTTCCAAACCTCGTCCTGTTCCACCCATCCCCATATGGACTGGCTCGGCATTTGTGGATGTCACTTCGATGCCTCTCCCCACACGTATCCAGCCTCATAAGCATGTTTGGCATGCTCTTTGAGTGCTGCTTGAGTTGATGGGACCAATTCATTGTGTCTTTTGCTTTCTGGCTAAGAGATTAAGTCTGGCCTCGTTCACAGCTGTGGCATCGCTGTACCTGTCATACATTAGCACAGCAAATCTCGCCAAAGCTCGACAGGTCACTATCCGCCACTGCAGAGGGACATTCGCCGAGTCTAGCAAATGTGTTTGAGACCTCATCACACACATTCCATGTTTTCCAGGAAGACATTGATTTGCCATGAAAGGATGACACAGTGTCCACTGAAGGCATGGAAGAAAAGGACACCACTTGTTTTCTCTGGTCCTATGGCTGAAACCACCTTGTGTGTTAGGATCCATCTTGTCTTCTCTCCTTTGCCAAAAGCCACCAACATTTTCTCAAAGCCAAGTGGCATCAAATAGGGCATAACGGTACGATCGTGCTCTGTTGAAGCTCGTCTGAATGAGTTTTTCCTTGGTGTCCTGCTGTCTCTAAGAAAAACCACCACTATTACCCATCAACTCAACTAAGTACCTTGTAGTTGTAACTGTTTTAGGTTGGTAATAACTCAGATATAATTGTGTACTTCCTAGGAAAGTAGGCAACCAATTCTTAGAAACACCTCTTCCATTGCCCATCAATTCAAGTTACAATTCTAGTTACCCAAGGTTTCTGTTGGTAACAGCCGAAGTTTAATTATATACTATCTAGAACTGAACATAGTACTTTCCAATAAATTACTTTTTCTTACAGAGTTAATGTGCATAGCTAAACCCATTTCTAAAGGTTTTATTCGATTTACCTTAGAAACGATGGAATTGTTTTTATTTAAGTTGAAAAATTACAGCAATAACCAGTGGTTTGTAGTCCTCTGCCCTTCTAGCAGGCAGACAAATTTCTACTGACATGACGTCAAACGCGTAATTTGTCCTCAGGTCAGGAGAAATGAAAGGAGGATAGCTGGGCCAAGGGAAGACTGGGTTAGACTGAGAGGTTAGACTTTATAATAGCGATTTTATAATAATAGAACGCCGGTTCTGTATCGGTGAAGTATCCCTTTAACGGTAGAGCCACCTGGTCTTCTGAATGTGTAAATAAGTTCAGCATAAAAAAGGAAGAGTGTAAAGGAACATGGAATAAATGAGACGACACTTCACCAAAGTATCAGTGGGATTGCTGTTTAATGTAATGAGTAAGGTCGACGCCTTCTTAATCGAGCATTAGGGAAAGGAGCTATAATGGATGATACCATAGATAGACTGTATGGATAATACAAACTCAATAACAATTTAACACAATGCATAATTGAATGTAATCCTTCATTCTGTGATACGCTCTGCACGTATCCATATGCACAGATCAAAAATCGTCTATGTCCTTATTTAGCCTTTATTGTGAGTCAGGGCAATTTAAATACTAGTTATTTTAAAGCAGGACTAACATACATTTTCTCTGAAAAAAAATGGTGGAACGTGTTGTGGTTCTTACAATCTCCAAATTTGAGGTTAATGGCGTGTTACCACCGAGCGGTTAGGGATGTTTCTATTGAGTGTCTCGGATTAATTGTTTACCTATCCCCGGAGATGCATTTTCGCATTTCAGTCCTGCATAACCCTCCCACAAACAATAATGGATTTTATTAAAAAATTTGATTGCCAAACTCGTAATACCGAAACAGGATTTACTAACTTTGGAACAGGAACGTAGCGGAGTAACATGGAACGAAGTTCTGCAAAGTGCTGACCCGAATACATGTTGTAGTGAACTTATGAATGCTATAGACAAAATTATTAAGTACCTCAAAAGGCCAAAAAAATCGAATGGGAAGAATTCCCTTCCGTCGGTTGATTCATCTATTCAACAGCTAATGAAAGAACGCGTTCTTGCGCTCAAGGCTTGTTTAAAGAGTCATACAAATACAGGCTTAGCCCTATACAAGAACTACGTACGTCTAAAGCAACATATTATGTTACGCTAATAACAGAGGGTAAGGGTAACAACAAATTTATCTGGAAACAACTTTACTTAACAGCTTAATAAAATCACAGAAAGCTCAAAGCATCTGCAAGAACTCAAAATAGAGATCAAACCCTCTCAGACAATGGAACATTTACGCAGGCACTCAATGACTGAGTGCCTGAAATTTAGGTTTAATGCTGGATGCTCATCTTAAATTTGACAAGCATGTCAAAAATAAGTTCAGCAAAACTGAACTTATTTACTTTCAGACTAATCAGAGAATGCCTAACGTTTGAAGCAGCTAAATTATATGTACATGCAATTATCCTCTTGCACCTCGGCTACTGTGTGAATGCATGGTCGCAGGCAAGTCCTTCTGTAGTCAAACCTCTGGAGAGACTCTACAACCGCGCATTAAAGACCTTAGATAAGAGGCCGATAAGATCCCACCACTGCGACGTCCTAGGGGACTTGAACATGCTCAGCCTTGACAATTACATAGCTCTATCTAACATCAACCTAATTCATAAATGTTTACATGTTCAGGCCCCGCAGGCTCTCTGTGACTTGATCCAACCGATGCAGGCCGCAGGGCGGTCCAATAGAGGTGCTGCTGCAGGGAACTGTAAGGTAGTTAATACATGGAATAGTTTCCGCACCGAGCTCAAGGCAATTCATGGTCATAAACAATTCAAGGGCTAACTGAAGGAGCTGGATTGTGCACAATCCACATGACTTGTATCTGTCCCTATCAAATAAACAATAACTAACTAAATAAACATTCACACAGACCCACACCAACACACACATCACCCCACACACACAAAAGTCCTCCCAAACACGCATACCAAACACATACTCCCCCCCCCCCCCTGGCGGTTCCTGGGCTGTCAGCCAGGCCGTGTGGGGCGCCTGATGGATGGCCCTGTGGTGGCTCGCTATCTGATCAGCGTGACGCTCCGCTGCAGCTTAAGGAGCTGATCAATCGATGAGCCGACAGTGAGCAATGAGACCACTTGTTCAGTCCAGGGAGAGGGGGGGGGGGGGGGTTGTGTGTATGTGTGTGTGTGTGTGTTTGCGTCAGTCTTTTCGGGGGGGAAAGGTTGCTGAAGGTATTAAGCAAGGGAGATGGGGGGAGTGTGTGTGTGTGTGTCTGTGGGGTCACATGAGCAGAGAGTTTCTTCGACTGGCTAGGTCATTTATGTGCTGGTGTCTGTTTGTGTGCGTCGTATATTGTGCAGTTCTGTCTGGCACACGGGGGGCTTTTATCGAACCAAGGACTTGTGTGATGGTGTCGCTGGTTGTCACAACGGTAAAGGTTTGATTGAAGGTTTAGCGCTGGCTTCCTGACAAGGTGTCCGTCAACGGTGTGCTCTGCTGAAGAGCTCCCATGGCAGCCCTCCTACCGCTCCCCTCGTGACCTTGTTTAAAAAAAAAACATGAACAAAACGCAGAGCGAGGCTCGCTCCTTGCCCCCGGGAGCTGGGCTTCTCCCTGTCCTTGTGAAGTTACAGCGCGGTGATGAGCTGATCGATAGACCGGCTCAGGAGTGGACTCTCTCATTGATTTCTACTTCTCCCCTCCCAACTGCCTCTTCCCCCTCTTCTCCATCATAAGGGGGAGGGGTTTCAATGGGCTGTGAATTCCTGTGGAGGCTAGCTGATCTAAGGTCAGAAAGGTGTTTAGAACCTCTTTATCTTTAGAAGAGGTGTTAGAGGTGAGATTCAGTGGCCCACCAACGTTCATCTCTGATGGCACTTGTTGTACAGCAATAAAATGCCTAGTGCTTCCTAGATATGAAAACTCTTCTATTGTGGGTATATTTATTCCATTTCTATGTATACTGTAGGTGCGGGATTTTGTTTGTTCAAGGTAATCACCTGTTTTCTTCAGGCTTATGTTCAGTCCTATTTGTTGGGCAAATCTGTTGACACAGGATGTTTTTTCTTGCATATGTTGGTGGGTATGGGAAACCAGTGCCAAGTCGTCGGCAAAGTCTAGGTCTTCAAGTGTTGTAAATAGTGTCCCTCTGATGCCTCTAGGTTGATCTTTGCATCACCCAGTCTATGACGGTATTGATTATTGAAGAGTAATGCTGACATCACGTACTGTTAATTACCATGCTCTAAATTACAGCCACTGTTCTTTCATTTTTGTTCCTGTTAGATATACCCAGCAGTTGTTCCCGAGTTTCATGGCCTGGGCTATATGCAAAACAAGGATATTTTGAGCATTGGTGAGTTGGTCTGTGTGCATTAACTTACCTGCGTTTGTGTGGTCAAGCTCTCTTTTTCCTCAAGTCCAAGAGGGTGACTGCACCGCAAAGCTAATAAAAACCAAAGAAATTGCTTAATATTACCCTTTCAATACCTAGCTAAACAAACACCAACAGGACTTATGACCCTGCAATCTCCCACACCTGGACCAATTGTATCTTATGATCGTCTCCCTTAGCTACAAAACCCGTGAGCTAGCATGTTAGCCAAGGCCTACAGCTGACCAACGAAACCCTTTGAACATTTAAACAGGTAGCAAGTTAGCCGAGGCCTACAGAAAGACATTTTCACACAATATAAACTTGCAAGTTATCCAAGGTCTACAGCTGACTAATCAAGAAATTTGAATGCTAGAATGTAAGGTATCTTTAGCATCAGGTGTACGCTTAGCTGCAACCAATAACTACGCACTTGGACATTCAGCAGTAGGTACCTTGTTTGTGTTAAACTGAAGAAATCCGCAGAAGCAAATTAAATAAAGCAACAATTAATTAATAAAGCAAATTAACAGGTTGTGATCCTGATTCTACAGTACCCAGTTGTTCAAATTGTCTATCTGTATCACAATGATCCGTATCTGGAAATCCTGTTTTTGCTATCTGGGAACAGGTAATCCCTTATACTATTGAGCCAGTTTTTAAGAGCAACATTGGATTGGATCACCTTGATACAGATAAAAACGTTTCAGGATTACCAAATCCGATTTACCATTTCCGGATAACCAGTACTCTAAATGGGACTAGCCTACGTATCAAAATGTAGCCTACTGGCTATTTAAAGAACAACGAGTAGAATAGTAATTGTTGTGCTTTTTAATCTAGGTGTTATTTGATTAGACAGAAAAGGGCACAATAAAACTCGCGAAATATTCCCTTCCATTTCCTATATTATGTATTTTAAAAAAAGACAGCATAACAGGCATCACAAATCAAATTAACGTCCAATGCGTACTATTTTCAAATCAAGTGTAGAATATAAATAAATGTGTATCTATGTATATATTTAGATATTTGTACAATATATAAATGTTTTCATTGCACCAATTTTGTTGGAAACAAAGTTATCCCAATCCTATTAAAACTTTTTGAACAACACATACGGAAGGTTTGATCCAGATCTAAACCAAGATTGCATTGCATGATCTAATCCGAATTCAGAATAATTATTTTTCCTTTGAACAACCTTTTTTCAAGATTTGATCCAATCCGCTCTAATTCAATCAGATTACTTTTGACCAACAGAGCCCAAATTGTAAAGCTCCAGCAATGAACTATGCCCCAACCAGGAAGTAGTCCCCTGTTAAATGAGGAAACAGACATTTTAAAACATTTATTTAAAGCGCTGATACTTCATTTCATCCTCCTTTTGAAGTCCACATGAGAGCGATTTGCCTTCGCACCGACTTCGACAATGTCTCCTCAACATGGGAATAGCAAAACCAAACAAAACCAAACAAAACCAAACGCGAGGTCGGACTTCTACTTCCGTGATTTCTTGACGTAACAAAATCAAGGAACTAAACGCCTCCAAACGGACTGTTTCAGACAGTTCAGGAGATGTGTGTTCTTTGGAGGGGAGTAACTCCCCCTGGCATGGACATCGTATTTGAGCAGACCTTATACATGGATAAAAAAGCTTTATCACACTAAAGAAAGGGGGAAAAGCATAATCTTACCCCTTTAAAAAATACACTGTGACAAGCAGAGAGCTACACACCACTCCTAAACTTCCTATGTTAGGAGGATATAAAACTATGAAGAGTAGAAGTTACAGTAGGATGGAAGAGGGGCCTACGTGATGTCTTCAGAGTAAGTTGATAACTGGATATTGGTAGTTCTTAACATTAGGATTTAGCCAGTAAGACGGGTGGTGGCTAATTCATGATCATCTCTTCTTTACGATGTAGAACCCAGCAGAACATGCAAGCTGACTCATTTCTTGATCTGGAGGTTGTCTAGCTCCTGGTATTATTTCAGGAAATCTTGCATTGGAGAAGGCCAGTTTCTCCATCTGGGGGTGTTGTCCAGCTCCTGCCCAGTGTAGGTCTGTTCAGGATTCAGTGAGCAGCTCTGGTGTGTGTGAGTGGTCCATTCCCCAGGTACAACAGTTCTGTGATGGACATAAATTGCCTTCCTGCCTCTTAGAAGCGGCTCACTGGAGGCGTGTGTGTGTGTGTGTGTGTGTGTGTGTGTGTGTGTGTGTGTGTGTGTGTGTGTGTGTGTGTGTGTGTGTGTGTGTGTGTGTGTGTGTGTGTGTGTGTGTGTGTGTGTGTGTGTGTGTGTGTGTGTGCGCGCATGCTATCTGTGAGTGTGTTCATGCGCTTTTGTATGGGTGTACACGTGCATTGTGTGTTTAGGTTTTTCCGAGAGAGAGCGGGAGACAAAGATAGACAACAGAGAGAAAAGATGTCATGGAGAGGGGGTTAGTGAACAAGGGAGAGATCAGAGATGGAGAGAGTGGAGATGAAGGTTTAAAAAAACAAAGAGAATTTGAGGTGAAGGAAGAAATTGCATGTGCGTGCGAGGGTTGTCAGCAAGTGTGTCTTTTTGTGTTTATTCAGGAACCACATTGCACATCACCTCCCTGTCTGATTATTAATTGGCCGATGGGACATGAAATGTGGGCTCATTTGCATAATATAGATTCAGGCTCATCCATTCTGTCACGTCACCCTCTCCCATCGAGCTACCCAGCATGCATAGCAGCAGACGTGATGTATTTCCAATACAAATCACCTTTTGAAACTTCATTAGTCGATCCCTTGTGCCCCTTACTCTCCCCCTCCCTCTTCCTCTTTTTTGCTCAGTCTCTCACTTTTCTTCCCCCTTTTTCCTCACTCGCTATTTTTCTTTCAGATTCCAACCCAATCATTACCTCATCTTTTTTACAACTTTCCTTCTCTCTCTCTCTCACTGTCTTCCACTCTACTCAAAAGGAAAGCGTTATTGCCTTTCTGACCCTGCCAACATATATTGACATAATTTACATAAAGCAGATGATGAATATTAAACAAAGGAGAATGTTATAGTGCTAATACGTTAAACTACAAAACAGCCAAAAGTGTATAAAAAAAAGTTAATTATGAAGGTATACAAGATATATCTATAAATATATTCAGCTTTTTATGTAAAGGGTTGAACAATATGCAATAGTGATACAATTTTGATTGTATTTATCTTGTACTGGACATTTTGGGAGTCAGAGCAGCAGAAGTACAGGAGTACAGTAAAATATTGAACATGAAATGTATACATATTACACAGATGTATACAAAGAAAACACAAATATACGACAAATATCTCAGTCAAGATAAAATAAGAAATTATATTAATATTTATATAATAATAATATGTGATATGTAGAAAAGAACCATCATAATACTTATGGTAGAATAATCTCTCAAACATAGTCTCTCACTCTGTCTTTCTCTCCAGGTTTGGGAGAGGCTATTGAGCTCTGAGGCGCCAAGGGTAAACGTGTTTATGGCCGTTCCCACTGTCTACTCCAAGCTGATCCTCCACTACAAGCAGCATCTGACACAGCCCAACGTCAGGGACTACATCAGGGCTGTTTGTCAGGAACGCATCAGGTTGGATACTGGGGGTTACGGGGTAGGAGACTAGGGGGTAGGGGACCAAGAGAGAGGGGGGGGGGGGGGGGGGGGGGGGGGCGCGGTGTGTGTGTGTGTGTGTGTGTGTGTGTGTGTGTGTGTGTGTGAGAAAGAGAATTTCTTGAGATGTGTGTCTGTGTTTTATTCCTGGCCGGTTGTATCCCCCTGTTTGTATGTGTAGGCTGATGGTTTCCGGTTCTGCCGCTCTGCCCATACCGGTTCTCCAGAGCTGGGAGCAGATCAGCGGCCACACCCTGCTGGAGCGCTATGGAATGACGGAGGTCGGCATGGCTCTGTCTAACCCCCTGCTGGGTCCCCGTACACCAGGTACACACCCTGTCTAACCCCCTGCTGGGTCCCCGTACACCAGGTACACACCCTGTCTAACCCCCTGCTGGGTTCCCGTACACCAGGTACACACCCTGTCTAACCCCCTGCTGGGTCCTCATACACCAGGTACACACCCTGTCTAACCCCCTGCTGGGTCCTCATACACCAGGTACACACACCCTGTCTAACCCCCTGCTGGGTCCCCGTACACCAGGTACACACCCTGTCTAACCCCCTGCTGGGTCCCCGTACACCAGGTACACACCCTGTCTGACCCCCTGCTGGGTCCTCTCAAACACCCACAGACAGACATTTTAGAGGTGAACGATTCAAATCTTAAATTGTGTGTGTGTTAAGGTGCGTTCACACCGAAAGAGGAGCACATCTTTGGTGCGGCGGTATTACATACAATGCAAGTCAATGCAAAGACGCGAATATACACATATTTCTCGCAATGCGTCACCAGCGCCGCAAATGGCCCTAATGACGTGAATGGTGCAACATTTGCGTGATTCTACTTGCACAAATACGCAAATTTGTGAGCGGAGCGGAGCGCCGCACAATTCCCGCTCCCCGCTCAGGAGGATGTCCGCTCATTCGCTCTGCCGCTCAACGTTGTGCCAGGGCGCTCCGCTCAAAACCGCTCCGCGCTCATCTTAAATTTCCTGCCGCTCCGGCGAAATCGCTCCACTCTCTGCTCAAATTTTTACTTTTGTACTTCCCAAACTCCATCTTGCTACTCTCGCGGGCACACGAGCCAGTGTTGCGGGGGGGGGGGGGTGGAAGGGTCTCACGTGACGCGTTTTATCCAATCAGGTTGCTTGAATGCTCCCATTGAAACCCATTCTATTCTACGTGAACCACCTACATGTAAGCCGCTAGAAGCAGTTAAAATCGGAGCGGACTGGAGCGGAGTGAAATCCCCGCTCCGGCCTTTGAATTTAAAACCGCTCTGCGCTCCAACCCGCTCCAACCTATTTCTTCCGCTCCGCTCCACCACCCGCTCCGCTCACATGCTCTGCCTCATACACATGTTCAATTAAGTTCAAATATTTCAACCTCTGCCCGAGATTCCTGTGAAGGTGTGGGAACGCTTAACGTCAACCCATCAGTTGAGGTAGAGGCAGCCATCATAAGAATTGCCAAATATGGGATGACCGAATTATCGTTCATTCGTTTGGACGTTGAATATTCAAATAGAAATTACAGGTTATTAATGGACTGGGTTGTTCTGACTTCTGTTATCGTTGATTTTGTGAAAAAGGTTCATGATTAACTTTGTCTTTTACAGTGTTCAGGAAAAGCTTCGTAAAAGATGGCCTTTGAACCACTAAAGAGGGGCATTTTACAGTGTAATAAAATACAAAGGCGTAATAAAATACAACAGCCTAAAATGCAGTGTTAAAGCTTTACTCCGTTTTAACTGTCATTTTTAATCGATACATGTCTACAGTGAGGGAGTTTTTTTTTTTTTTTTTTTTTACCCCTTTGGCCGTCCATACACTTACTTACTCCTACTTCCGCTCTGGGGTTTTGTACAATACATCAGTTGCATGGATGCAGCCACAAGGTGTGTGTGTGTGTGTGTGTGTGTGTGTGTGTGTGTGTGTGTGTGTGTGTGTGTGTGTGTGTGTGTGTGTGTGTGTGTGTGTGTGTGTGTGTGTGTGTGTGTGTGTGTGTGTGTGTGTGTGTGTGTGTGTGTGTGTGTGTGTGTGTGTCGATGCTGACCAGAAGTTGGTACTGCCAGGGCTGTACATTTCTGGCCGGGTGGTCAATTGGTTGGTCGATGTGCACTAGTTTGATCAAACCATCATTGGTTGTACAATCGCTGGTTTTGCTTTACAAAGGGCATAAGCGCAACTGAATCAATTAATTTCAGGGGCAGGAAGGAAATATGCTGAACAACTATAAGACTTACAAGACAGGGGGTCAAAACAACCCCGTTTCCATAACTGAACCCGCACAACCTAATGGAGACTGATTCGTTACCTTCCTGAACATTTACTCTGTTCCTTACTAAGTGATACCATGTCAGAGAGGTTGTCAGTGTGGTTGCATTTTGTTAAAAAAGGAAGTCGATAAAAAATAATGGGAGCATATCATTTTAATTGTGTGCAATGCTCAACTTTCATTTTGAAAACTCAAAAGCCTTGAGTTTAAATGAGTATAAATATATCAGAATTTGCACCATGGTGTACATAGCAGTGCCATCCATTGGGACACATTATATTAAACACAGAACAAGATCTAAATCAAATCTTCCGATCTGTGTTGTCCTTCTAATATGCAATGCTGCCCGATGCGGCACTCTGTGGCTTGTCTGGTGTGCCACCCACTTTTCAATGAAACTCGTATTTTAACCAAGTGTATTAAGTGCACTGCATTAACCAAGTCTGACTCAGACCAAGAGTAGATCTGAAACACACTGGCTTCCTCCAAACAGTGTTAACGTTATATTTAGGCTAGCAGGTTGAGCAGAATGCAATGTGGCTGACTAAGTTAATCCTATTGACTATTCGATTGTCCAAAGAGTTTGTCAAATTTCAGTGAACAAAGATTCCTTTGGTTGACTACAGCAATAAATAAGTATGTCGCTATGGCAGAGAAAAGTCAAGCCATGGCCCTGGAATTGATTATTCTGCAGTCTTTGATGATTTAGGGAAAAGGGTCTGTTTTTATCTGATGTCTGGCTTTATTTACTTTTAGAACAATTTGAGATGCAAATGGCGATACTCTAGAAGACATTTATTCAATCACCTTGTTGGCAGAAATATATATTTTATATTTCAATTTGTTGGGAGCGGCTGATATTTGGTGGGTGGTGTAGTGGAGATGGTGATGGAGGAGATCTGTAGGGAGTTGGAGGACTAGGATGATATACAGTGCCAATCAGAGTTGGAGCGTTGTGAATCAATAGAAAGCAGTAGAGACACTGTTTAATCAGGACCACTATTTGCTGAGCACTGGCTTGTGAAATTAGCCTTAAGGCAGACACACATTGACTCAGGCCGTTGGGCCTGCTGTCTGTCCTTTGTATCTTACCCTTTATTACTTAGTATTATTAATATTATTATTATTACATCAGTCGCACACATTTGCACACATGCATTCACAGACATTTATGTTCACATACTTGGAAAGTATAACTATGAAAGAAAGGACAATATAAACGTGATGGGCACAGAGAGGTGGAAGCAGCGGTCCAAGTCCCCGTGGGTCTAGCGGTGGAACCTGCTGGACCTGACCAGCTGTCAGCCCTCGTTATGCCGCACTTTAACACCGTCATTTCAGTCTTCAGTTAGCACCGCTATCTTCTCTTACCCACGGTTAATAGCCTGTGTAAGCCTTCTGCAATGAATGTAGGCCTATTAGAATTTGGTGCAGACAAGAACTAGAGCATGATCTAAAAGCTTTCATCATGTTGTCTCCCGCCGGAGAGCAGATAACTGCTCTCATGCATGTGCTGTATGAGACGATTTAGCTTTTAGAACGCCCCCACCTAATTTACGACAAATCAGAGCGCATCTCTCTATATCTAAGACCATATTTTTTTGCGTTTGGTTATATTGGTATTTTTGGTATGATTATGGTTTTACGTCAAGAATGTGCAGAAGGTCCTCTGCAATGGATGCCCCCATGTTGCACTGCCATTGGTTTAATAAAATATACACCTTGCTCAGTCAATGAACACACAGTTATTGCCATGATCTAGAGAAATCGCTGTCAGAAAGTTACATCTGAAATATAAGATAGCAACAACATCACTAATGACCACTGTTGAACGTCCTGCTCCAGTCTTGGTAAGGACACTGTTTGATGGCAAACTGATTGTTTGGCCTGAATTTATGATTCGGTATCAGACTCTATCAGGCTGAACCGAAGCCATTAATAACGGCAATGTTCATGAAACGAACAACGTAATATGAAACCTTTCAATCTAAATTGTTCAAACATTAAAGGAGACATATTATGGTGTTTTCCCAACAAGTAAATATAGTATTTGAGTTCCAGAAAACTTGTTTTTGAAGGAAAAAAAATCTCGCCTACCGCTATTCCCCTCTGGCGTCTGTAGCTTTTATGCAAATTAGCTGCTACCCATTGACCAATTAGCTGTCCGACTGAACCACAGCATGGAGGCGAAGGGGTTGTTGCCATTTGCGGACTCCTGGAGCGCTATATCTATATAAATAAATAATATAATATTATGTATGGGTATATAATATTATATCTAATATCACGGCCAAAAGCTATGTGCGCCTCGGATGATATTATGAATCATAAAGACTGCCTCTGACGTCTCTGGCACTTCCACAACAAGTAAAGACTCTTAGTGGGGGATGTCTCGGCCATGGTTGAGAAGAATTGGGGGAAAGTAACTTTGGCCTTGACTCTCTGAAGTCCATGAACCGCGTCATGGAGGAGAAAGCGATTGTACTCCGGGAGCTGAGCTGCCGGACTGCCGCCGAGCTCCCCGCGCTGGAGCTGCCGGACTGCCGCCGAAGCTTCGGTGGCACCGCTGGAGGCACGCTGGTGGCACGGCCTCCGTCGAAGCCGTCCGGCCGCTCCGGTGGTGTAGTCTGGGAGTTGAACTGCCGCCGAAGCTTTCCGGCTGCTCCGGCGGGTGTCCTCCGGGAGCTGAAAAGTTTGGCAGGGGTACCTCGGCGGCAGTCCGGTAGAGAAAGGGATTGTACTCCCGGAGCTGAGCTGCCGCCGAGTTCCCCCCGCCGGAGCTGCTCGTCCGCTGGTCCACAAAATCTAAGCTATGCTCTGATTGGAGGGGAGTGGGGAAGTGGGAGGTAATATTCAACTGTGCCCCCTTCCTACGTAGGAGGAGGCGCCGAAACTGACAGAAATGCATATCTCACTCAAAAAATGTACAGACTTTTTCAAAGTTTGTATGCGTGTGGGAGCACCAATGACCCAAAACAACACCCCAAATCCCAGGAAAAGTGTTGTTTTCATAATATGTCCCCTTTAATTTTTACATTTCTGTTATGATTCACACACAAAATGCCAGCATTTTCTCCATTAACATGCTGGGATGGTCAAGTAGAACTAGAAGTGCTTGTCCAATCGGGTAATTTTTCTATATATTTGAAAGGTATTCAAAATGCTTCAGCTTTTTAAGAAACAAGTATTTTATACATCATATATTTAAATATTTTACTTGTTTACAATGACAATGTATTTTATTTGATATTCACTTTATACGGCAGGCTCCTTGCTTTACCCTACATTGAATGTTTATCGGTTATACTGTGTGTGTGTGTGTGTGTGTGTGTGTGTGTGTGTGTGTGTGTGTGTGTGTGTGTGTGTGTGTGTGTGTGTGTGTGTGTGTGTGTGTGTGTGTGTGTGTGTGTGTGTGTGTGTGTGTTCATGACAGGTGCGGTTGGAGTTCCGCTACCTGGCGTAGAGGTCCGCATCGTCCTTGATAACGGTAGCAGCATCATCGTTGTTGCTGAAGGCAACCACAGAAACTGCCAGGTAATGACATCTGTACACCTGTTTCGCCAGTAGGTCACCGTCGTTTAGAGCTGGATGGGGATGGTACCTTGATAACAAATGTATACAATTACCTATCCCACAATAATCACAATAAGATGTGAATGATGATTATAGTTTGAATACTACCACAAACACTCACACCTCCTTTTTTTCACACACACATACAAACACACACACATGCACACAAACACACACACTCTAAGAAGTCTTTTTGTGGGTCTGTCTGCAGGTGTGTCCAGGTCTTGAGGGGAAGGAAGGCGATCTGTTAGTCCGAGGTGAGACTGTATTTAAGGAGTACTGGAACAAACCACAAGAGACCAAGGAGTCCTTCACGGCTGATGGATGGTTCAAAACAGGTACACACGCCACACCACTAAACCATACTACTCTGTGTTGCAGTGGCGTATAGTGTGCAAATTGATTCGCTTTTTTTATAAACGTTTTTTTTATTTACTTATACTTTAAATATTTAAGTATATATAATAACTTTTGATCCTTAAGTACAGTTAATATCAGATACTTTAAGACTTTTATTCAAGTAGTATTTTATTGGGTGACTTTGACTTTGACCAGATGAATTCTCTTGGAAGATATCTGTACTTTTAGTGTGTGGCTTTCGGGTACTTCTTCCACCACTGCTGTGTTGTATACCACACAAATCTACTTGATACCTGCACCTGTACCCACAACCTGGTAGCACGCAATTTTGTGTTCATGCTCATGAAAATAAATCGTGTCCCAGAGCACGATTGTCTGACTTTTCGTGCTACACAGAACAAAATGTGAAGCAGCTCAGCTGCCAAACTTACAGGTTCCATGGCATTGTACTTTATGGAAGGTGGAGGGTGGGGGTGTGGCCCTGAGCAGCTTGCGGCCACGGTACTATGCGCTAAAGTTTACAGTGAATGTATGGCAATGGCTCGGATTCATAATATCATCCGGAGTCGCACACAGTTTCTGGCGGATTGTTATATATACAACCCACTATAAAGGCAGTTGTTTGAAATTTCAAAATGTGATCATTGACTCTATTACTATATCTTACATTTCTTGGATAATGAAGGCTTGCACCAGCCGCCCATGATAACTTCTCAGCTTTATAGAACATTTTTGAAATCGCCAAATTACTTGGTAATGAACTTGTAATCTTGTAAACTTTCATATTCCTCACAGCTGACTATTTTATGATCATTCTTATGTCAATGAACATAAATGGCGTTATTTTGCCTTTTATAATTATTAATCCCGCCAAATTATACACTTAAGCGGTCATGTTTGGAACACAGTTTATGCATGTTTCTACTTGTTGCATTGAGGGTTGCTTGTTATATGACTAATGCATTTTTAACTGTACCTTAAAAACAGGTGCACTTTCTGGATAGTCTGCTTCTGTTCCTGGGACATTTTTCTTGAAAAACATTAATCATGTCACCTGTCTTAAAGGTCCTCCTCAACTGTTATGTTTGCAAAGAAAAATTTTCATTTGCATTGCTACTACTAAATATTGCATTAATGCATTATATTCATACAATTTCAATTGCTACCATGTTCTTTCTGCTGGGACTTCCAAATTCCCATCTTGGATTATTAAAGTATAATTGGGTGTCAAGCAGCGAAGCTGCGAGACAACCTTTTGTTTTCGTATGAGTTCCTATTATTATTATTTACCTGCATTGGGAGTCTATGGCAGCCCAAAGAACGCCTTGGTGAAAAGTTGTGAAATTTGGCACAGTGGTTCAGGACAGCCACATTAGCCCATCAAGCTAATTTCAGGTCGCTAGCCCATCAGCTCTAGTTATTATTATTATTGACCTGCAATGGGATTCTATGGCAGCCCATAGAACGCCTTGGTGAAAAGTTGTGGGCACACTCGTCCCATTAGCCCATGAAGCCAATTTGAGGTCGCTAGCTCATCAGCTCTAGCGCCACTAACAGGTCAAAGTTGGACATGCATTCATGTTTATACCGAGACGTTCATCATGTAGCCACCCATTCCACGAGCCGTCGTTATTACCGATTACCGAGACGGTCGTCATGTCGCCACCTAGCCGATTACGTCCATCCGGCAGAATTAGTTTACCGATTACCGAGACGCGTACTCTCATAATGCTAGTTCATTCCACCAGCTATCATTATTACCGATTACCGAGACGTCGTCATGTAGCCACCCAGCCGTTTGCGTCCGTCCGGCAGAATAAGGTTTATCGAGTCCCATTACGCTTGACACCCACATTGCTGCTCGCAGCTATATTTTTATATTATCTTCCTTACACTTATCTACAAGGTTCCAATGCCTGTCAACACCAGATACAAAACATATTCAAGACAAACATTTTAGCAGCTTATTGTCAGAGGGGCACACAAAACTCCAATCTGACACTATACAAGTCTACAAGTTTGAATTCTCATGTTCTCATTCATATATGCAGCTCTCGAAAAGTGCCATGACTTTTTTTTTTTTTTTCACTGTTGTCCACAATCAGCAATGCTGATTGTCTCATCGCTAACTATTTTACTGTATAGTCATTTAGCAGGCACTTTTATCCAGACTGACTAGCATTGACCTGGTAGAAACGTGTCCTTAAAGAGCAGTGTTAGCGGTATCGTGCACATGGATACAATTGGGAGTTGAACCCGGTATCTTTTGACTGAAAGTCAAGCACACCTCCCACTATCTACTGTATTATAATAATTCATGTAACATTGAAGAATGGTACACAACAAAAACAATCATAACATGTACAATAGATCAACACGTACCACACCTCTCTTTATTTCTTTATTTTCATCGGTTCATCTATTTTCTCTCTTGTGCTCTCTGACGCTGTAAGAGAAGCAAAGCAATCAAGGTTTTGTGTGTGTTGTGTGTGTGTGTGTGTGTGTGTGCTAGTATGTACTATAAATTATGATTTTTCTTTGCCATTTTTCCCTATTTTAATGGTCGTGACATCACCTGTCCTCTCACTCGCTATCCCCCCCATTCTTTTTTATCACATTCCCCTTCTTCCACTTCTTTCTCCTCTTATCTCTCCCAATTATGTTTCTTTCTACCCTCCATCTCTCCTTCCATCTCCATCTGTCTGTTTTCTAATTCAGTTCAATGTGCCTACAAATAACGTGTGTGTGTGTGTGTGTGTGTGTGTGTGTGTGTGTGTGTGTGTGTGTGTGTGTGTGTGTGTGTGTGTGTGTGTGTGTGTGTGTGTGTGTGTGTGTGTGTGTGTGTGTGTGTGTGTGTGTGTGAGTTGAGGTGTTACTCTTTGCTTAGTTCTGTTCTTTGTCTCTCATCCCCATTAACCCATACACCTCTCTCGCTCCCACTCCCTCAATCTTCCTCTACCTCTCTCACCCGTAGTCGGCTAGGTGGTCCATACCTAGTAGTCACAGCTAGGTGGTCCATACCTAGTAGTCACAGCTCCAACCGGGAGCTGTGGTATGGACCACTTTAAAAGTGTTATTCCACAATCTTTCGACCCCACGCTTTTGTCTCCGTGGAATAAATTGTTACATTCAGAACAGAAAAATGACAAAAATCGAATGGTCTCCTTAAAACAACATGACATGAGAATACCTTCTAATTTATCGGCTAATTTCTCTAGACCGAACATACAGATGAATGCTTGTTTTTCCCAAACAATTTGATCGTATCGCTATATTTAACTGGGTGGATGTTATTCGGACCATATATAACACAGAATTATAACTGTAAGATTAGGTCATTGCACTACTTCCAATCAAATCCTAAATCATCCAATCCCTCTTGCATCATCCCACCGTTAAGACCCTCTTTGACTATTTTTGACATGGAAAAACACCACATTATGGTAGCAGGATTGAAGCCACTATAAAAAAAACTTTACACCTGTTAGGAAGGCACTTGGTATCAAATATATATACAAATATATGTGTGTTTAACAACTTGTACAGGTATATACACCTTGTGTAAGCCTTGTAGTTTTGTTTTTCATTCAACTCAAATGGTTTTCTTTGCCAGGGCTTTTTCTTGTGGTTAATAACATTAAGAACATATGGTGAAAACCTTCTTCTGCTGATTATCAGTTTGTGCACAATGCTGAAGCTACCTCTAGTCTACGTTGAGAGAACAGCAGGAAATGTGAGATGAAAAATATGATTTAAAACCACTTTGAAAGTGTCTCTGTTAAAGGCAG
Organism: Gadus macrocephalus; assembly: GCF_031168955.1. Taxonomy (NCBI): domain Eukaryota; kingdom Metazoa; phylum Chordata; class Actinopteri; order Gadiformes; family Gadidae; genus Gadus; species Gadus macrocephalus. The sequence continues at coordinate 13,424,435 of NC_082395.1, forward strand.
TTTTCGTGGTGGGCAGGGTTGGATGAAGGGGATGAAGAAGATTGACAAGGATGAGGATGTTGCTGACATACAGGAGTGTTGCTTTGGGTGAGGTGAGGGGCGTGAGGGAGGAGCCTCAAAGGAGATCAAGAGATCAAGAGATGGATAAACTGGATGGTGTCTGATGGGGTCTCCCCCAGCCCTGCAGAGAGTCTGAACTATGGGGCGTGAATGGCAGCTCTATAGGGAGCCTGTCAACATCTCTCTCTTATTCTCTCTCTCTTGCTCTCCAGCCTGTCGCTCTCTCCATCCTAACCTCTTCGCTTGCTCATCTATGGCACTACCTCACCTCCTATCTGTCTATCAGCCCCTTTCTTTTGCTCTCACTCCCAACCTCACTTCCACTCTACCACAATCTCTCACACTCCCTCTGGCATGCGATCTTAATCGGGATTAAACCGGATTAAAATACATTTAACTTTACACTTAGGTAGGTGAAAGTCATGTCTACGGCCGGGGGAAAATCCATTTACCTAACAACCACAATTCTTATTTTCGATGATTCTGAATTGAAATCCCACGTCCTGCATGGTTACACCTCTCAAGGAGTGGGCAACACCATGATGACATCCATCATGGAGTCATTGTTATCTGCCGCATGAAACGTAATCAGTTACATTAACATAAAGCCGTCAAATATGTTACATTTAACACGTTGGATCACTCTTGCGTGATATTAATTAGTGGGAAAATGAATCCATGGCCGACGTGAAGGATGATATATAACGGCAGAAGTGCTTTTTCGGGGCTTGGGGATCCACTATTCATTGTCATTAAGGCTTGCATCACCATGCCAACAGCCTTAATGCATTAATATTCATGTATGCGCTAACAGTGTCTGTGACATGTTCTCTCCAGAGAAGATGTTTGCATCGTGGTCCCATTTAGTTATTTCTGTGACAGGGCAATGAAATGGGCTTTTCATTAAACAGTGGAAACTATTTGTTGATTGCAAAGAAATAAAATACAATGACTAACCATGTGCATATATAAAAAAGAGAGTAATGACAGATTATAATGAATGACTTCATGTACTTTGTTATTGGACCGTTATTGCGAAGTCCACGTCTTGTTATCAAATGTTTATATGTCAGTAGACACACAGTACAGCAGTGTACTGTCAAATAATGTGGGCCGCACAAGAAGGGGATGTGGGACAAAATTAACAAAATTATATATTTAAAGCACGCGCACACACTCAAACACTCACATCAGACACACAATCTAACACACACACACCCACACAGATTTGGGTTAGCTAATGGGTTTAGTTGCATGCACTGTTCCACATTGCGGTTTTGATGAGAGGAGAGGAGGATGCTGCTGTTAAGGTCGAGAGACATGAACAAATCCATGCCCAACTACTTGACTTAAAATGCTGTAAGTAACAATGACAAGACTTACATTAAAACATAAAATATTCAAAGTATAGGTCTATTGCAAGCTCGGTAAGATAGCTCACTTAGTAGGTTCATCAGTACTTACAACTAGGAATAAAGCTCACCACACAAACTATGTAGCACTCTGTAGCAACAAACAGCGATGTAGTGGCAGGCCACAAACAATCATTACCCTGGCAATAGTAAACAAACGACAGTGGCGTCATATGCTGTCAATCCCCTAACTTCCGGGGAAGTTCGATATAGCTCACTACATGTTCTTCTTTGACGTGTAGCTCATGCCAGCCACCAAGCTAGGGTCAAATTGTAATTCATTGTAGATCTGCACTCAACACATTGATTTGCTATCGCTCTTTCTCTTCCGAACCCTTCACCCCTCCTGTCCATGCACACGTTGAATATAATCATGCAAGGGATGAAGGATTGTTGTTGGGTTTCAGAGTAGACGGCTGGCTGACTCCGGATTGATTCTGTTATTATATTAGGGATGCCAGAAATACCTAAAAACTTGAATCAAACACACAGTCTAAATCTCAGTGTTTTCCCACGCTTTTCATCAACCTCATATTTTGTTATTATTTGATTGAGATCCCCCTAACGGCAGAGAGTATATATTATACCTATAACAGCAATTGTGCAGTCCGTTTTAGTCATCGTCCTATGAATTTGAGCAACATTGAGTTTGTTTCCCTTCATCGATGCGTATTGGACGTTGTTGGTGTGAAACCAGTCCCTTGGTTTCAGAACTTTCCCTGCCCTCCAAACTAGTCGGCTGTTCCTTTGCCTGAAGCCCCTGAATACCGGGAAAGCCCAGAGCAATTAGGCACCTTATCGTTTTAATTAAGAAAGCCATTTGACCGTATCTACCGCAGTGCAATGACACGCATAATGTGTGTGCGTGTGCGTGTGTGTGTACACACCTTTCTAAAGGGGACAGCCACTCAGTCTCCCTCTATCACTGCTCCCGAACGAGTTCAAAGGTCAAAGCCAGTTACAACCTCACTAATTCAACTCTACTCCTACCCTTCCCCCAGCCTGAACTATCCATAATGATACACTCTTACCCAGCACACACAGACAGACTTACAGACGACCCCTTGACACCAACACAAACTGACACACACACGTCATGCTCAGGTGCTTATCGTTCTGCGTGTATTTTTCGCGCTACTCTCCCACAAGCATGTACATGAGAACAGAGCCACTCAGCGTGACTACGGCTCTCCCCATCTTAAGTCCTCTGCTCTGAGGAGATGGGATGCTGTTGGAGGAGGAGGAGGTGGGGCCAAAAAACACAATCGTTCCTCCTCTGCTCCGTCCCCTCCTCATACTTGTCGTCATCCTCCTCCTTTTACACCCAGGCACTTGGAGCAGGTGTCTGGGTGCTTACTCCAGTTGGGTTGATGTTTACTATCCCCCTCCTCCCCCTCCCCTCTCCCCCTCCCCCCCCCCCCCCCCCCCCCCCTCGTAACCCATCTCCTCAGAGGTGGGGGGTGACAGTAAAAACCACCCAGACTGGAGATAACACCCAGACACTGGCTCCTTTTCTCTCTCTCCCCTCCTCTGTTCCTCCGCTCTCCTCCCCTGCCACCCTCCCTCCATCAGCACGGAGCGGTGGACTGTGAAGACATTCCCGATATCTAAATTTACCCACTGTATCAATCTTGTTTAATAGAGTGGAGCGTTCGCGGTTGCGCCGCGGTGTGCCGAGCGTGCGTGTGGAGAGCGGTCGGTGTGGGGTGGGGGTGTTGCCGGGGCCGCGGCTGATAAATGGTTTGTGCAGAGGCGACGGACGCACGTGATAGATCATGAAATATGTATGATTTATCCCAGCTAATAAACAGGAATGCAGTGTGTGATGTATGGGGACAGATGGGCTGTCATCTGCTGTTACCACGGCGACCAGGAAGATTAAGGTTGGGGGAGACAGACGGCAGGAAGTAGGTGGAGGCCAGAAGGCAGTGTCTGTGCAGGCAGGGGAGGGATGAATGAATGATGGGTTATCAGCAGAACTAGTGCAGTACTACATGAGTACTTGCTGTCAGTACTTGCTGTACTATGTTTTATTTTTTTCTAGCAAAAATAGTACTGTAACATATTAATAAAGCACTAGTTGGTATTTAAGTTATTTTTATTAATCAGTAATATCCATATCAAACAGTACTAGTTGTTTTTGGTCAGTAATGGTTAATGTAAGACAGTAGTAATATATATTGATACACTTCTGTTGCAATGGTTGCTTCACAGAGAAGTTGCAACACACACACACACGCGCACGCACGCACGCACGCACACACACACACACACACAGTCCTTCTCTGTCCTTGTGTTTGCCTTTGCCCCCTGCCCCACCCCAACCCTTGTGACAGCCCAACTGTACACACTCCAAACGACACACACACACGTGTTTCTTGCTCCAGATGCATTCTGAAACAGGCGCATCAGTGCAGGTTTGCGATGGCATTGCTCACAGGTAAAATTAGCATGGTGCTAATGTGGGGACCGTCTCTGTTTTTAAGGACAACCTTTTGTCAGAGTTCACACTGTGCAAATAACAATAGCAACACACACTCTTATCTCAACACATGCCTACAGGCTAAGGTTGCTCACGTAGCAGTCATTTATGAAGGCACATTAGTCTCAATAAAAACAAAAACAAAACTAGATTCCCAGATCTTTTTGCTATTTACAAATAAATATAAGAGAATAGATTTAGAGGTGCACAAAAAGGTATCTCATAAATCCACACAATTTGAATACAAAGTTTTCCGGTGGATTTCATGTGATTATGAATGTTTTTTGGTGTTTATTTTTGTTTCTTTTTACAAGTCTATATCTAAAAGATAGAATATGTAATTCTCTGTCGCTGGATGGCTATTTATCTCTTTATCAAAAGAAGAAAAGAAACCAGTCTGTTTGATGTCGTGCTGCAGCGTGGGTTCATGGGAGTTGGGTTCTCTTGCCGGTGAAAATCAATCTGACGCGAAGCAGCAAACATGTTCACAGACGCGATAATGTGTGAAAGTTTTATTCACGTTACGTTTAATCCTGTGTTGTCATTTCATTTTAAGAAAATAGCCGCAACGAATGTCAGTCCAAGTAGCGTTCAGCTGCCAAGTTCAGTTGAGCTGTAGATGAGTTATATGGAGAATTACATCGTAGGCTAAGTTAGCCTAGCCCTGTTATACGCGGTCAAAAGAACAGTAAAGTTTCAGCGTGTTGAACGTTGTTATAACTTTATATCATAACACATCGTGGTTGGCTAGATCGATATTAAAATGTACCATCACTAATTATGGTATGTAGCCCTCTACAGATTGACAAGTTATCACAGTTATCACTGCTGGAAAGCTACGTTTGAATTTCTGCACAGCTGATGCAACATGCACAAGAGCATTGTAATAAGGGGTGTAACGGTACACTGAAGTCACGGTTTGGTTCATACCAAGGTTCAGACATCACCGTTCGGTACAATGAAGGGAAACGAAAAAACAAAAATGCAGAAGGAAATTCTTTTTTATTGTCTCAGGTTGTACCACCTAGTGTCATACAGTCTCCCCTGAACTAGCTGCAACAGCCTGAACTGTGTAATCTAAGATGTAAACAGTAACCGATAAGTACCCGCATCACCTCCAGACTCCATCTGAGACTGAAAATTCAGCATGGCTTATTTATGCAAGTGCAAAGTACACAGAATTTGCGCACTTCCACCGGAGGGTGCGGGTCGGTTCGGGGCGGCTTGGTGGAGTACTGAAGGTGCGGTTCGATAGCCGCGGCAGCTACGTTAGCTTAAACTACAATATAGCCTTTCTTTCCCTTAAGTAGACCTCAGGCAATTTCACCAATTAGCAATTAGCACCTACTTGCAATTTCACTCTGATTTGCAAATCCTCTTTTGTCTCCTCTTATTTCTTAACTCTGCTAACCCAACCCTTCAGAAAAAATAGCGTTCAAATTACCCCTAGCCCCTCCCGGCAGTGCTCTCTAAAACAATTGTAATCCAAATTAAAGACAACTTCTAATTGTATCATTTATTTCAACTCAAAGTCTGGCTTATTATGTTAAGTGCAGGTATGTAAGGATTTCCCTGGCAAAAAAAATTGAATAAAAAAGAATCTTAGAGTGGATAGCTATCTAGTTTTCCGACTTCAGTCCTCACTCCCTGTGTTTCCGATATTTCCGGATGGGAGTTCGGGGAAATTACGCCAATCAGAATCGACAAAAAAAATTGAAAAGTCTAGTCGTTTTTACAGATTATAATACCGAAATATTACATATTCTACCTTTTGTAGACATTGTACCACCAGTCATTGGTAAGTACAGAACAAGTCTCGGGTCCAGTAGTCCTACTATGTTAAAGCAGAATCTGGGATCCAGTAGTCCTACTATGTTAGAACAGAATCTGGGATCCAGTAGTCCTACTGTGTCACAGTAGGATCTGGGATCCAGTACTCCTTCTATGTTACTGCACAATCTGGAATACAGTAGGGCTACTATGTTACAACATAATCTGGGATCCAGTTGTCCTATTTTAGAGCAGAATCTTGCCCCCAGTACTCCTTCTATGATACAGCAGAATCTAGGATCCAGTACTACTGAATCAAACTGCTAAAAACTGCTGAAACTGACTTGCACAATTAGAGAAAGCTGTCAGAAAGGGATTTCTAAAGTGACCAGGCTGCAAGGTGTTGAGCCCTTAACAGACACTTTGCTGTTTACAGCAACAGTAACAGCAGTTTGTGTTTCTGTTACTAGCCAATTACGTGCTTCCAGATCCCTGTTTTTAGTAACGTTGGACGTTTGTTGCCTCTCTGGTTGTCTGCCTGTATTAGGAGACACTGCGGTCTACAAGGACGGAGTGTACTGGATCATGGGCCGCACCAGCGTCGACATCATCAAAAGCGGCGGATATAAGATCAGCGCCCTCGATGTGGAGCGCCAACTATTGGCCCACCCAGACATTACAGGTGAGGAGAAGTCAACACACAGGTGATGGAGCAGATTATGTTCTTTACTTGGAGGCGTCCTATAGTGGTAGATGCAATTCCGGGAGAGTTTTGTATCAAATTGTATGATATTTCAGTAGGATGCCAAACTACTGTGTTGTTTTTTTTCATCTAGATGGATGTCATTGTCATTTTGAAGTTGCTGAACACATTATTTTTGTAGCAAACCTTTATTAGACATTATTATACCTCTGACCAGTGTCCTTTGACCTTTGACAGATGTGGCGGTGATCGGTGTGCAGGACCAGACCTGGGGGCAGAAGGTCACGGCGGTGGTGGAGCTGGAGGGGGGGCACAGCATGACGCTGGACCAGCTCAAGGCCTGGGCCAGGTACTGAGATAGTCGGTCGGGTGTTGGACTCCCGACCCAAAGGTTCTTGGTTTGAAGCCCACTGTACAAAGCATAACAGTATCCCTGTACACAGTGTCCCAGTGTAAGAGACCCCGGCCTAATCCCTCCCTGGTCCTTAATGAATCTGAACTAACCTAACCCTAAACTCAAAAAAAATAAATAATAATTATACTGAGACCTTCTGCAGCTTGGGCTCAGCTGCCCTTCCAGTTCAGGTCCATCTGGGGTTTTCATTAATATCTTGGTAGAATGACAAATGGGCTGCTTTTTACATCACACTTCAGGGGGCTTATCATTATAGAAACGCAAAACAAGAACAGGTAGGAAAACTTTTGTGTTATTTTTTACATTTCCATCACCAATACATTCGTAATATGCTAATAATACCATAAGATAATCATTTGTATATACCCTCATGTTACATCAGCTGGAAGAAGGCTTGATATCTGAAGTCAAAGTAAGGCTAGGGCAATGTTAGTTAAAGACGGCGAGCGAGGTAAAGGGGAAGATGGTTGCTTAGTGTAAAGTGCCTTGGCTCGAGCTGTCTCTTCAAATAACTCTCAGAATCAGTGCTCAGCAACAACCAACACAGGGAGCCCAGCTGAAATACACACACACACACACACACACACACACACGCACTGACACATGTATACAATTCACTGACGTCCCAAAACTAGGTTAGCTAAGGATAGTCATGACTTGCTGGAGGCAAAACGTGAGCCACCAAAATAAAACAGTAAAACCACTGGTGCTGAACAACTAAACTGTTGCTGCGATCTGCTGGGTTCATCAGGCTGTTCTGTCTGCCTCACTGACATGAGATAGAGAGAGAATCCATGAGAGCGAGGGAGAAAAATATAGTAAAATCTGAGACATTAGGCAGGGATAGAGATGAAAAGGGAGAAAGAGAGGTGGAGTGGTAAGGTTAAAAAGAGCCAGAGAGAGGATTGATGAGCGAGAGACATTTCACATCTCATTGTCCCTTCTTTGACATAGGGCTTGTTTTCCCTTGTTTACTTCCCTAGTATGCGTGTGTCTGTGTTTGTGTGTGAGTCTTTCTCTATAATGTTTATGCATTCATTTAGTTGTAGATGCTTGGTATTTTAAGCAATTTATTTTCTCTGTGTGTTCAGGGAGCACATGGCCCCCTACACCATCCCGACTTGTCTCCTGGTGCTCGACCAGATTCCCCGGAACCAGATGGGAAAAGTCAACAAGAAAGAGCTACTGCAACACTTCTTTCCCGGCTCCTAGACCCATCACCGTGGCTTTTCTTACCAAGACATGCCCCCCCCCCCCCCCCCCCTTCTCTTGAGTCTATCCCCATGACCCAGACATGCATTCATTAGAATGCTATTCAATTTTAAATTGTCAAAATTTGTATTAAATATGACAATTATGTTAATTGTTCCACAATGGGTGTGTGTGTGTGTGTGTGTAAGACTGCATAGTCGCGTGTGTGTCCTGCCATTTGCAGCTGTGGTTCAGGAGGTGCGATAAGAACCTGAAGGCAGATCCTCCTCAGAGATCCTCTCTCCCTCTTTCTCTATCTTTTTTTCTGTCCTTCTCTTTTGCTCTTTATGTCTCTTCTCTCTTTTCATCAGCCTCATGCAGCTCTTCACTAAATCCAGGGCTCTGACAAGCAGCGACTCGTTCGATTGGTATGAACCCCATTCAAAAGTCTGCTTCTAACCAAGTACCGGTACAGTCCAAATGCATTGGGGAGGTAACTTGTGAGGACTTGGGAAAAGCAAGTATCCAAGAATGCATTTCACAACAACCAGCGGCACTGCGTCAGGAGGAGTTACTCCTAGTGTACTCCTGAGTCATACTTGCCAAGTACAGAGTACGCAAGTCCGAACATGCCGTATTTGATTTAGAGAGGCCCGGTATCTCGTTCCAACCTGCGATTGGTCCAAAATATCACATGGTTACAGTAGGATCTGGATAGTGGGCTTTTACCTATTGTCAGACCCTCCAGGATTTCGGGATGTTGCGATTCGCAACTTCAACGCAACATCAATCATTCACCGCGAATTGAGGACGGTGTCGCAATTTTAACCAACCACCGCAACTTTCCCGCAAATTTGACCATTCAGTGGCGTCATCTTGAACTGACGTCGACAAACAACCTTCCGCCTTACTTCCATGTTTACTACTTCAAGCGATTGAAGCATTCATGCAGCATGTGCGTGTCCAACGTTTCACACTTGCCGACCAAAATAACTGCGAAAGATCGCGAAAAGCAGTATCCTGCTTTCTACATGAAAGCGAGGGGAAATTATTTGCACTGCATGCAACATTGTGGTGGAACATAAGCGGAAATCTTCCATTGATAAGCATTTTGCCACTGCGAAACATAACTACAGAACTGCAGAACTGCAGGCAGGACGTTAGACGACGAGGCAGATCACTATGACACAGGCTGTGGCATCCAAGTCAATTGCCAGTGCGGACAGAATCAAGAATAAATTATTCATAGGACCATTTCTCAGTGTTTTTTTCTTTTTAATTAATGTTTTTTCAGTAATAACTTAATATTTAATAATTACTCAGGGAAAATTGCAGTAATAACTTAATATTTAACATTAGGAAAATCACAACTTTTATTGCAACTTTCACTTCCTCTAGCACTGTAATCGCAACAAAAACCTTAAAAACACGCAACTTTCATCGCAACTTTATGGAAAAGCTCACGCAACAGCAGGCATTTTAGGCCGCAACAATCTCAAAAAAGGCCCGCGAAATCCTGGAGGGACTGTATTGTTCAGGAATGGCAAAGCAAGAGCAAATGTTGCTGAATTAAATAATTAGATGACATACATGTACCTTTCATAGTCTTTCACAAAGATAGGCAGAATTATTGCTAAAGCTAGCAAGCTAGACAGGAGTTTTTGGGGAGGGGCTTTGGTGGGAGGCTTGATAGGAGGGATTGGGATTTTCTCGGTTCGATTCTTTCAAAAATGTTTCTCCCAATTGCCTATCCTAGCTTTAAAGTCACGTAACAATGTTTCTTAATGCACAAGATGTCTTCGGGCAATGAATGTAATTTTTGTCATGTCGTATGTTATATACATGGAGTCTGAGATCAATAAATTGTAGATTGCTATTTAATTCATGTATGCATTCACAACCCAATGTATGTGGGTGGTTCTTTTGCTCTTTGTATGCAGTGACTGAGCATAACGGAGGACAATAACGCCCAATCCCAATTCACTTCTTGCCTTACCACTTACCCCTACCCCTCTGTTTGAGGGGTAGGGCTAGGAAGTTAGGCTACATCGCCCTCCAAAAGTCTTACAAAACATCGGCAAGACAGTGGCGAATGCCGCACCAGCAACCAAAGAAAACAACAAATGTATTTAAAAATCACTACTGCTGCAGATGGCATTGTTTGATTCAAAATGTCTGTCAACTATGGAAGGACATTAGTGCAAATAACCTCTGGCAGCTCGGCCACGCCACGCATGGCCTTGAGTGTCCCTTGCCTACCATTCACTCATTATTTGATGCATGCTCGCGCAGGGCAAGGGATTGTGGAAAGGCTTGCATGCGGGCGGGGGATTGCGGCACGTTGAAAGGGGAGGGAGAAAGTTAAATTTATAAAAAATGAATGGGTCTTGCAGTGGTAAACTACTACAAGCAACCACTAGGAAGGGGGTGGGGAGTTGCCACGTGTTCTCGAAAAGGAGACCACGCTTTTTATGGGGCCGAGTTTATAGAAATGTTGCCTAAACACAACCAAAGTATGCGTGTTAACACGTAATATTTGGAAACGGCAACGCAACAAAAATCTACATTAATGTGGATTTTATGATCGAGGCCAATGATGGACCTTAACACATAGCACATTTAGGAAATGTTTTTCAACTGAAAACATCGGACTATCCAGGCAGCTTTATAATGGCTCAGCCTTTATAACCCCTCCAAAAGTCTCATAGTGCCTCTCATTCACATTGTATTCGACTCGTGGTCGCGTGGGGCAAGGGATTCTGGGAAGGCACGTGTGAGGGAGGCTGATCGCAGCGCATGTAGAGGGGAGGGACAGAAGTTGAACTTCAGTTAACGATTGGACCATCGACATTGAGTGTATACTAGCAGACCTTACGGACTCGCAGTGGATTTTAATTTCCTGGTTTTAAGCACTTCCATCAACAAAGACGTAATCTCCCCCAAGCAGCCACTAGAGAGAATGCGGGGCTTTGACATGCTCTGTCATTTGCGAGTGAACACACCAAAATAAGACCCGACTTGTTAACATGTCCATTATTTTTGCAATAACATGTCAAATTATAACATTTTATATTAGGTCCTGTTAGAGGATACATTTAAAAAATGTTAATTGCGCTTATGGCCTTCCATAGTTAACAAACTCGTCACATGGCTGCATAAACAACATAGATGACTACTGCTTACGTAACAGGGCTTCCAAGGGTCGTCCCCCTTCACAGCGGAAGATTTCTTTCACATGTCGAAAAGCGAGGTACACTCGGAAAAAGGAGGGGGAGAAATGACCAACACCCATGGTGGGGAGAAGGATCGCAAGTAACCCCCCCCCCCGCCATCCTCACCCAAACTCCACCTTACCAGACAATGAAATGCTATCACACACCCGCACATTTAGACACACGTCACGCCTACATACAAGTCTGCACACATGCACATGCGTGCACGTTGGTGGGCCTGCAGCCACCAGAGAGCTGATTAAGAGCAGAGGTATCGATCGGTGGGCTGGCAGGTGGCGATGGATGAGGCAGCAGGAGAACCAGAGACGCCCACAGACCCCCACATAAATACCCCCACGTTGCCTGACCCCCAGCCCAGTGGAAGACCGGGCCAGCTAGGGTGAAGGGTCCTGGGCCCTGGGGTGATGGGAGAGCCTACGCTGTGGAGTGTTGAGTGGGTGGCCTGGAGGAGAGAGGAGAGAAGGAGATAGGACTGGTGTAGCGGAGGACAGAGAGGATACAGAGAGAGAGGATGAAGGTAACGCATACTGGTAAGATATTTGGGGAAGAAAGGAGTAGGTTGGTGGAGGTTGAAAGGCGAGACATTGCCAGTTTGACACCTGGCCATATAGTCCAGGTAGTGTCTGGGGGGGCAGAGAAAAGGCTCTGGCCGAACAGGAAGTGTTCAGAATACACCTGAACCCCCACCAGGAATGTAGGGGTGATTGGGGTATTCCCATGACTCCCAACTGACTGAACGTTCATGCCCTTGAACTAGTTCTGCCCCCCTCTCTCTCTGGCTCTGACCCTCTCTCTGAAACTGGTGTGCTGGGGAAGCGGTTGTCTGCAGATGGCTGCTTATTGGGCCCTAGGGTGCTCTGTGTGTGGGTGGGTGGGGGAGGGGGTGTTGTCTTTGAGGCCTGGGGTGATAATGCCAGGCAGTTATGTGTTGCGAGGAAGGTTCTTCTGCTTGTGTATGTTGTGTTAAGGGGTAGGGGGAATATTGTTTGTTAGAAGCGTGTGTGTGTTTGAAGGTGGACCGCTGTGTTTTATGTGTCTAGAGAACAGACTATGTGTTGCTGACAAGACAACAGCATAAAAGCATGAACTAGCCTTGTATGGTCCACCTTCACCCTCTCCTCTTCCTCTCCCTGTCTCATACCCCGTGACTCATACATCTGACAGATTGTCCGACGAAATAACTGAATAATAACTTAGAACCCTTGAAGGACAAATCCCTTTTTCGGTGTTCCTTCTCAAGGTTCCTTGCCTCTGGAATTTAGGGGTTTCTCCTTGTCCTTTTAGAGGAAACTGGGAAAAGGCAATTTACCTGGTAGGTCTGATTTGAAAATAGATGGTATTTATATGTAATGTATTTTCCAATATTTGATGGCCAGACAGTGATTTTAGGAAAGCACGTATAAAGCACTACTGTCTTATGGAAAAAAATTCTTAGTGTGACCCGTCTCTTTTAATCACGTTAAAATACAATTGGCTTGACTTGAATTTGACCGAGAGTGGGGTGTGGCTGAACACAATGGAGTGAGGTCACGTTTCCCAAGCTCCGCAGGCCTTGACATTAAGCTTTTTAAGTGGCTATTATGTTATACTTGCCCAATAGCAAAACCTACTTGCCCCAAGTGGAAAATGGAGGCCTATTAAGAAAATATGTAAAACCAACAAGAATTTGTTGAATTTTATAATTTATTCAAATACAAAAAATAAAATATTGCTCCAAAGCTGTCAAACCAACTAGCCCAACAGAAGAAGCGCTGCACGGCCATATAAGCCAACACCGTTGACCTGGAGATGACAGACACCATCGCTGTTGCCGCGGCGACCCGTTGACAGCCACAGCAGTCTGCAGGCCTGTGTTATTTCCATGCCCTGTATGGAACCAGGGCTAGGAGGTGCTGTTGTTTGGTGCCTGTGTAGTTTCGTGGCATCGGGAAATGCCCGGGTCCAAGTTCTGGGGCCTGTTGTTTATCAACGGCACAGGCTCTGTACGAAGGGCCCAGTGTGATACGGGTTCCCAGATTAGCATCCTGCCTGCTTCGCGCATTGACAAGTTACCTCCCCCCTCCTCGCGGAATTCCCGGAGCTCATGGAGCCTACGTTCTCAGCTTCCACAAGCAAGCACGGGGTAGAGCATCATATCTCTTACCACTTGCCCACAGGTCTACGCCTGGGCCCGGCGCCTCGACCCGGATAAACTCGCCCTAGCTATATCTGAGCTCACCCTGATGCCAGGTGCCAGTCCTGCCGCAGGATGTCCCAAAGACGGCGGTGATCACTCTGTTTTGCCTGTTTGAGTTCTTACGCATGCAGTTTGGCCTGAAGAACGCAGCCCAGGCCTTTCAGCGACTGATATAAACCGTGCTGCGGGACCTGCCTTTCCTGTTTGTTTATTTGGATGACGGCTCAGCCAGCATGGCCTAATCGTCAATCCGGCCATGTGCCAGTTTGGCCAGATCTCCATTGGCCACCGCATCAAGGATTGGGCTTTTCCTCTGCCATCGAAGGTGGCTGCAGTGGCGGATTTCCAACGTCCCCTCACGGTACGGGCCCTGCAGGAGTTTTTGGGGATGGAGAATTTTTACCACCGTTTTGTTCCCCTTGTTGCCCGGCTCATGTGGCCCCTGTACGAGGCACTCAAGGGCAGGCCCCTAACACATAATTGACTGGAGCGCTGAGAGAGAGGCGGCCTTTTGGGACACCAAACGTGTATTGGCCAAGGTGCCCATTCTCACGCATCCTTTGCTTGCTGCGCCGATTGCTCTGACCACCGACGCTTCGGACTATGCTGTTGGGGCCGTGCATGAGCAGTTTGTGGACGGTGTCTGGCAGCCACCCGCGTTCTTCAGCTATCAGATCCGCCCTTGCGAATGGGTATACAGTACCTTTGATCAAGAGCTCCCCGGCCTCTACCACGCCATTGGACATTTCCGTTTTTGATTTCCGTTTTCCATTTCCTGCGATGGCGAAGGTTTCAGAGCATGTCTGTCAGCAGCACCAGCTGGCTTACATCTCAGAGTTTCCCACGGACATCCGTCATGTGGCGAGTAAGGACAACCACATGGCTGATTGCCTCTCCCGGGCCATCGCACGAGCTGTCCACCTGGACATCAACTACGCTCGCATGGTGGGCGATCAGGCCTCCGACCCGGAGGTCCGGGCTCTGAGGACAGCTATAACGGGACTCCGGTTGGAGGACGTCAAGTTCAACAGCATCTGTGCCACGCTCCTGTGTGACATTTCCACTGGGCAGCCAAGGCCTGTCATGCCCGGTAGTTGGTGGCGTCAGGTTTTCAATGCCATGCACGGCCTTTCCCACCCTGGGCGGAGGCCGTCGCAGCAGCTGGGGGCCGGGAAGTTGATCTGGCATGGCCTCAAGAAGGACATTTGGGATTGGGCTCGGACCTGTGTGGTTTGCCAGCGCTAAAAGGTGCATCGGCATGCGACGGCTCCACTGGTGCATTTTTCGGTGCCGGAGCAGCGGTTTGACCATGTTCATGTGGACCTGGTGGGGCCCCTGCCGCCCTCTCAAGGGTTCGGCTACCTCCTGACGATGGTCGACAGGACCACCCACTGGACGAAGGCCGTCCATCTGGGGTCCACCACAGCCTCTGACGTGGCCCGGGCGTTTATAGGCACCTGGGTCATCTGGTTTGACCCCCTTTCTGACGCCTCCTCTGACAGGGGACCTCATTTCACTTCCGAGCTTTGGAATGCGGTCGTTGGGGGGCCTGGGTGTGCGACTCCATCGTACTACCGCTTATCACCCAGAGGCTTATGGGTTGTGTGAGCGATTTCATCGCTCCCTGAAAGCTGTACTTCGGGCTAGCCTTATGGATGACGGTTGGGTCGATAGGCTCCGCTGGGTCATAATGGGTCTCCGGACTGCCCCTAAGGGGGACCTGCAGGCTTCGTCGAACGAGCTGGTTTACGGGCAGCCGCTAGGGGTTCCGGGGGATTTTGTCCCCACTGCTACAGCTCCCTGGTCGGCTGCCCAGGAGCGGGCCTCGCTCCAATGTAGGGCCCTGGGTTTCGAACCTGTGTCCACCTCGCAGCAAGGCCTCCCTAAGTCTTTTATGCCGGCCAGCCTGCAGACAGCGGAATATGTCTTCATCGGCCATGATGCCCACCATTGCCCTTTACGGCCTCCCTACGGTGGTTCTGGAGACTTGGGCCTTACATATTCAACCAGTTTGAACAGAAGAACACACCAGAATAGGCCTGTTTAGTAAACAGGATTTGATGCCGCCTACACTTTATAAAATGCAATTCATTGTGGAAGTAATCCAATTATTCAGAATACAACACTCAGATTGAGTGATGTAACAGAATACGTTACATATTACATTAATTCTGGCATGTGTTCCGTATTCTGTAAATGGATACATTTTAAAAGTATCCTTCCCAAACAAATGCTCCCCTCGCTTGTCCCGATACCAAATAGAGAGAACCAAATAGCCTAAGTTTAACAATAATATTTAAACTTATCACAAACAACCTCAAAGTGTCTCCAAAATCGCCAACAAACACCAATCAAGGCTTTAACACCACACACAGCAGTGCAATTTACTACAAGTCTGACGTAAGCCACCAGAATTTGGTTCATTCACAACAAGTGACACCCACTATCCTTCAACAAAGGAACGTCACAGGAGGTGTGCCCCATACGAATCAAGGCAACGACCTGGGATGATTCAAAAGGTTTAGTTTAGTTCAAACTGACGAGCCCCCAATTTGCCACGGCCTGGCTCTTGGGCGCAGCAAATACGAGACATACCAAGGTCTCATAATTTATTGATGAACAGAAGTTTATCAAAATAATGTGTCTCGAAACAAATGATAAGCGCACTGAAATATGCGCTCAGGGGCACTGTGTGCGCCGTGCACAACTACACTGGGCAACTGCGCAAAATCAGCTGATAGCAACGTTCCTTTTGTGAGATTATTATAATATATATATTATTATTATGTGCACCCCTGCCTATAGTAAAGAATCAAGCTTTTCGTCCCTCTCAAGCAGATATAGTTTTTTCCATGTGGTCTACTCTTGGTATGAAGTAATTTAATGATAGGTATATTGAGGGCATCTTTGCATCCTTCCAACAGATCATTCCAACAGACCCTTCCAACAATCAGATAGATTTGGTATCCCAAAGAGTCATTTCTTTAGATATCTACAGGTTTTTAGTTTTATCCAGGAAACAAGCTCCAAAGCTTTTTCAATACAATGTTGGAACAAGATTTACGCGAAGAAATTACTGGATCAGTGAGGAAAAAGCCGGTTAGGTTTAAGTGTGCATTTATTTAGAAAAAGTAATAGGGTTTTTAGCAATTGCTATCCAAAACGTTTTTAAACACATCAAACATCATTCTTAATTAAATCCACAATAATATGTTATCTTAAACATGTCCTCTATAGATTAAACAAATTTATGGCATTGCCTCTTTAATGCATCCAAGTGGATGCTAGCGGATTACATTCAGACGATACACGTATCTGCACATCCCCCCTTCTACACGGGGGATGGTGTGTTCCAGATGCAGATTAAATTAAATGAATGCCTTCGAGAGGCAACACAATTGATAATTATTTTCCCCGGAAATGCTCATTATCAGTTATCACCATGCAGCTAGCATACAGAGAAGCAAAATTGGATACTTAAAGCGTATTGCATCAACTTATGTAAATCTGAATTTAAATTCAAGTCACACTGCTCTGTCGACCCAGTCCTGCTCATTCTGTGCAACCATTAATCTCACGTCTCACTGAAGGCGATGAAAAATTCAGCTGAAGGCGGTGTCACCTGCCGCCTCCCACCGCTCGCACCCATTGGACAAAACAGTGTATGGACCAATGAGAACCTGCCACAACAGAACCAACGATGGATGGTTGGAGGCGCACACATCCTGGTCGAATCGTATCAATTTACTTCCCTGATGAAGATTATGCCCGATCAATGGTAACAGACAGGCCAAACCCAGGAGAGTCCTCTACCAGTGCTGCTGCCGACCTGCCTGTACCATCACACAAGGAGCCAACCCATGCCACAGGTCTTGAAGCAGGTCTAGATCCAGGAGAGCCACCTGCCACTCTTCCGGAACCAAATCCCAAGCACTCAAGTGACGACAACTGGTTCTCGTTCTCTCCAGAAGTCATACTTCCCCCGCCAAAAGCCACAGCAAGAAGGCCCAGAATGATGAGAAAGTAAGTAAAAACAAGAATTGTGCCCAACAGACCTGAGAAGATGGAGCTGGAGTAGCACACTAAGAAAAAGAAGATGAAAAGGCTGAAAAGGAAAATAAAAATAATGAAAGGCAGAAGAAAAGGGCTCTGAAGGGCTCACATCAAACCAAAATCATTAAGAAATATGTTGTTTACAGTAGCTCAGAAGGAAGCACCATGGGCATTCCACTTGAGGACACCACTGACGATGAAGCGGAAGATAACCTGGAGAACACACACAACAGAGAAAATGAAAGGGCTGAAAAGGGGAAAAAGAATGAACATCAGAAGAAAGGGGCTCTGAAAGGGTCCGAACCCACCAAACACAAAAAGAAAGTGATTGTCTACAGTAGCTCAGAAGAGACTGACATCTCCATTCCACTTAACGACACCACTGATAACAGTTCAGATGGCTCATCATCATCAATGATGATGATGATGATGACCACTTTTAATCTGAAAGCTATATTTCTTAAACAGTTAGTCCAGATCCAAAGTTGTTGTTCCAAGGGATGCACCACATCCTGAATTATACGTACATATTTTAGTTGGAAACATTACTGTCATGGCCTCACTTTAAAGTCACTTTGAGTAAAAAGTGGCACAACTCACCCCACTCTCCCTATAACTTGGTGGGCCTGGCGGCCAAGGCACATTGATGTGTGCCTACTTGTGACAGCAGAGGAGGGGCCCTGGAAAAGAGCATTGTGTTCGTTGTAGGCCTACAGCTTCGTCTCTGGATAAGATCTGATGGAGGTCGGAAGGACGCCAGGACATGCAAGCTTCTGGAAGATGCCTCTAATGACCACCATGCCTTGCTTGCCCTGGGGATTATGCATGCACACACATGTACCATTCACGCACACATGCACAAACATGCCTTTCACGCATGTACATACCCACATAGGGAAACAAATATCACATAAATGAAGCAACTATTGTACCATATGAAATCTAAACAGAATTCTAAACTAAAGTCTGCTAAATAACTTATAATCGAGCATAGATGCATTTATAGTTATGATTGTATTGTACAAGATTGAATTATTCATATCTGTTTATTGATTCGTAGGTGTGTGTGTGTTTGTGTGCGTGTGTTGCAGAGATGTCATTCTCTCCAAGGGGTGTTATACGTGACGTCACAAACGTGTGTTGAAATGTTTGGCAGCGGCTGTTGATAAAGAAGATAAACGGAGAGAAGTTAAAGGGGAACTATGCAACTCTTTTGGCTTGATTTACCTTAATATAACAGGTTCAGAGTCATTGTGATGGTTCTATTACACTTTTTGGTTCGATTGGTCGTGGTTTCGACTCCCCCTAGCGCATCTTGGCGGAGAAAGGGAACATGCAAGTTTCTGTCGGCGACCCGCCTCCCAATCTCGCGGGAGTCTCGGGTCTCGCGAAGTAACAAATTGCTTTACGGCCCTACAGACCCACAAACACGGAACCGGCTCGATATAAACACAAGTAAAGAAGGGATTGTTACATTCATCATGGATCAGCCGACTAAAAAGAGACAGAGAAACCCAATGTCGGAGAAACAGAAGAAGAGAAAAGGGAGACTCACCGACAGAGAGGCCAGACACGAGTAAACGTTGGGCGAGCTTTTCGGGAATTGCGTCAACTGAAAGAAAAAGAAGATTGCAAATCGGACGCTGACTTGGCCGTGTTCCTTTGGAAATGGTAAGTACCCTTGGGTGAACTTTGTCCTCTTGGCTTTCTTGATGTTGATAGTCTCTGTAAAAATGTGTTTGCTCGACCGTTTTGTATTTTTCTAGCTTACTTGCTTGCAACCATGGAAACACCTTTGGTGTTTTTTTGCTGCATGGTTGTTTTGCTGTTCATCTGTCTCGTCCCACAGATGCAGGCTAAATCCCCGAATCAAGGTTCTTGTTTATTTAGATCATAGACCGCTATTCGAATGCCTCCGATTTTCCTAAGAGTGTAGCCTAGATCATGTGATATGTCCGGCTGGCCATAAAATACAGTACCCTGCATGAGAGCTGCTAGTTAGCACATATTCGTCGGTAACAGAACTGTTAAATTTTACGAGACGTGAAACTCCATTATAGTTTTTGCCATGTTATACCTTTGCTGTTGTGCCCGTGTGTAAACATTTTTGTAAAAAGATTGCTTTGTATTTTTTCTTAGTTACAAGTTTTGGCAAACAGCATTGTTATGAGTTATCGTTACGAGTCATGATGACCCAAGACGCTCGGCCTGCTTGCCCCGGTACAGCTGGGGCCACTAAGGCCACTCTCCCTGCAAACCACTTTCCCCTAACCCTCTCCCCTCCAGAGGTGAAGGCAGCACTGAGCAGAACCAACAAACGCAAGGCTGCTGGCCCCGATGGCATCCCCGGACGTGCACTCAAAACCTGTGCAGAGCAGCTGACATTTTCAACCTCTCTCTAGCCCAAGCAAAAGTCCCTGCGTGCTTCAAATCCCCCTAAATTGTGCCTGTCCCTAAACACAGCTCCCCAAAGAGCCTGAATGATTACCGACCTGTGGCACTCACTTCCACCCTCATGAAATGGTTTTAGCCCACCTGAAAACCAAACTTCCACCCACACTAGACCCCTATCAGTTTGCCTGTCGTCAGAACAGGAGCACGGACGACGCCATCACCACAGTCCTACACCCAGTCCTTAAACATCTGGACCTGTGTAACACCTACGTAGGGCTGCTGTTTATTGATTTCAGCTCGGCATTCAATTCAATCATCCCCTCCAAACTAATCAATAAGCTCAGTGTCCTTGGCATCGACCCCCTCCTACGCAATTGGATACTGGACTTTCTGACCAACAGACCCCAGCATGTCGGACTGGATAAGCTCGTCTCCCAAACACTCATCCTGAACACTGGCGTTCCACAGGGCTGCGTGCTGAGTCCCCTCCTCTACTCCCTCTTCACACATGACTGCAGTCCTGTTCATGCTTCAAACACAATCGTGAAGTTTGCAGACGATACAACCGTGGTCGGGCTCATCAGCAAAAACGATGAGTCGCCATACAGGGAAGAGGTCCGGCACCTGGCAGAGTGGTGCATCAACAACAACCTGGCCCTCAACGCAAGCAAAACTAAAGAGATCATCGTGGACTTCAGAAGGAACAAAATAGGCACACACCGCCCTGTCCATATCAATGGGGAGGGGGTTGAACGTGTCACCAGCTTCAAGTTCCTTGGAGTCCACATCTCTGAGGAACTCTCCTGGACCCCCAACATCACAACCCTGATCAAGAAGGCACACAAGCGCATGTTCTTCCTCAGGAAATTGGCTAAAGTCCATCTATCCCCCCAAGTGCTGCTGAACTTTTACCGCTGTACCATCGAGAGCATCCTCACCACCTGCATCACAGTCTGGTACGGCAACTGCACCATCAAGGACCAAAAATCACCGCAGAGGGTGGTGAAGATCGCCCAACGCATCACCAAGACCACTCTCCCTACCATAACCTCAATATACGAGAAGAGGTGCCTCCAAAAAGCACGCAACATCATAAAGTTCATATCAACACATCATAAATGTTATCGTTTGTAAAAAAAAAAGGTAGTTTGTTAATTTAGGTATTTAAGTTCAGGTCATTTCTGGTGTATGCCTATTTAAGGCACACATCCCAAAACAATCATTATTACTGACCTGTATGTGAGTATAAATCTACTGGATGACGCTAACTGCCATGTCTCAATGCCTAAATGCTTGGTTCGATTTTTTTCAGGAAATTACCTACAAATTTAAAAAGTAAATTACATGCAAATGTTTATCATTCTTGCTCACAATTTCTGTGACCTCTCGTTCTGACTTTCTTTATTGTTTTATAATTTTCTTGTCTTACTAAACGTACTACATCTCCCTCTTTCACTGCTCACCTCTTGTTTTCCGGGCTTCCTGATCTCGAGTATGTTGTTCTGTGTTCGCCTCACCAGTTAGGTCAGGTAGTACTCTCCTAGTCTGCTCTTCTGCATCCTCCTCAAACACCATACCGTTTAAGTCAGATAGAAACCCCCGATGGGAATTTTCAGTCTCTCCTTGTTCTTGTTTGCTAGCACGAATTTGCGTAATGCGCTTACAATGCTACGCCCATAACTGACAGAGGATCAGCAAAAATGTATGAATTAAAACATAAAAAAATCTTTGCCGTACAGGGAATTCAAAGAACAGGATCAATGGGGAAGGCTCACGTTCTGGCGCTCATAAATCGGCCCAACAATGTGGAGAGACAAGGTCATGGAAGAATAAAT
Organism: Gadus macrocephalus; assembly: GCF_031168955.1. NCBI lineage: Eukaryota > Metazoa > Chordata > Actinopteri > Gadiformes > Gadidae > Gadus > Gadus macrocephalus. The sequence goes on from NC_082395.1 coordinate 13,446,159, forward strand.
AAGCACACTGAGAGCTAATGATGGATTACGATCGGACGCCCGCGTAGCAGCCCCTAGCTCGCCATCTGACACCGTCATCAATAAGAGCTGGGAAGGGAGAGTGATCGATCGATGTTATGGATGATCACAGACACAAATACTGTAGCACCCCTGGATTCAACAACAGTGTCCCTCCTAATATATACTGCATGCATGGATGTGTGTATGTAAATAAATCTTTCTAGTTACAGTTGGAGCGCAAATGTGTAAGTGTGTGTGTGTGTGTGTGTGTGTGTGTGTGTGTGTTTATATGTGTCTAATGCAGTAGTGTTACTTTAGCTCTCGTGTTTGTATGTTTTTGTGTGTGTGAGCCATACGGTAGTGTTACTGTAGCCTTTGTGTGTGCGGTACAGTAGTGTTACTATAGCCCTTGTAACACTAATACACATTACTGTGTGTGTCTGGTATAGTCACTCTACTGTAGTGTGTGTGTGTGTGTGCGTGTGCGTGTGCGCGTGTGTGTGAGTCTGATACAGTAGTGTTACTGTAGCCCTTTTGTGTGTGTGTGTGTGTGTGTGTGTGTGTGCGTCGAGTAAATTAGTGACTAGCCCCTGTGTAGACGTAAGCGTAGTGTGAGGTGGGGACAGCGATGGTCACTAGCAGTGTCTTGTGTAATCAGATTAAAGTAAAGGCTTTAGTATTGATTGATCATTAATACCCTCTCTCTCTAGCTCTAGCTCTCACACACTTTCTCTCTAGCTCTCTCTTCCTCTCTCTCTTTTTCTTCCTCTGTCACACATTTATTACCTCCATTTCAACTGATTCTTCTATCTATCTCTCTTTAGCCCTCCTCTCTCCATGTGTCTGTACTGCTCTCCCTCTCTCTTTATTGCTCTATTATGTATTTTTCATCCGTCTTTTCGCCTTTTGTTCTCTCACTCTGTCTGCCCCTCCGCCTCCTCCTTAATCTTAACCTCTATCTTCCTTCCCCCTTCTGAGTGTAGTCTCAGTGTGTGTATCAGTATTGGGACATTGATCCCCCCCTGAGGTCCAGATATGGATTGTTTTTTCCCAGCAGTTTTCTGGGATCTGACACTCACTGCACAAGGACGCAGGGCACAAACCGCACACAGCTACTGTCAAGACAACACTTCAGGGATGGTGTTGTGTTCTGTCGGATTTGGGTGTGATGCGTCTGTTTTTAATTGTGTGCATTTGTATTGGCAAGAGTTTGAGGCCGTTTTTTAGTTAAGTCTATGTGTTTTTGTGATTTGTGTGTAGTGTAATGTAGTATTTATTGCCGTGTTTGTGTGTGTTCAACTTGTTGCAGTATTCTGTGTAAGTTTGTGTGGTTGTGCATGTGTGTGTGTAGCAGTAGTTGCATTTGTGTGGCTGTGTATTTGTGCGCGTGTAGTAGTAGTTGCACTAGTGTGGCAGTAGGGTGTGTGTCTGTGTGTGTAGCAGTAGTTGCAGTAGTGTGCGTGTGTCTGTGGCAGTCGTTGAATTAGTGTGTGTTCGCGTGTGTGTATAACAGTAGTTGCAGTAGTGTATTTGTGTGTGTGTGTGTGTGTAGCAGTAGTTGCAGTAGTGTGTGTGTGTAGAAGTATTTGAAGTAGTGTGTGTGTGTGGGGCAGTAGTGTGTGTGTTACAGTAGTGTGTGTGTTGCAGTAGTGTGTGTGTGTAGCAGTAGTTGAAGTAGTGTGTGTGTGTGTGTGTGTGTGGTGTATCAGTAGTTGCATTAGCTTGGGTGTGTGCGTGTAGCAGTAGTTGAAGTAGTGTGTGTGTGTGTGTGTGTGTGTGTGTGGTGTATCAGTAGCATTAGCTTGTGTGTGTGCGTGTAGCAGTGGTTGAAGTAGCTGCTGTTGTGATGGTCGCTCAGCCCATAAATCAGGCTGGGCCCCGGGGGCCGCCAGAGTGCGTGGTTTGTGGCTCCGTGCGTAATTACTAACCTGACATTTAAACAACAGCAGCAGTATTTCAGTCCACCAGCAGACCCTGAGTGGTCCGCAAACGAAGTTAAAAGTTTTCCAGAAAATGGATAAGAGGTAAATGCATTCTAATGCCTTGTTAATGGACCCACATATTAATTATTCAACGGTGGCCATTTTATCTGCTCATTAAAATGGCAGCTGAGGGAAGATTTGTGCTTCTTTGTTCTGGGCTGCTCCGCCTTGGCAGGGATGGGAAACTTCTCCACTTTTCTTTCTGTCTCTCTATCTCTTTCTCTCCATCATTCCCCCTCTCACTGTCTTTATCTGTCTTCCTGTTACTCATGTTTTCTGTCTACTTCTTCTCTCTCTCTCTCTCTCTCTCTATCTTGCACTTTCTCAAACCCTCTTTCCCCCACTCTCTCTCTGGACAATCAGTTGTGGACACAAACATATTTTGTTTGTTTCTGTAGTAAATTCAGTGTCAGTGTCCGGTCTGGTCCACTTCTCATCGCTGCCAAAATAAATGATCCATAAAGTGTAAAGCCTTGTATATAATACACTATAATACATTATTTGATAATAATATATCTGCAGGTATTCTCTGGGGAGTAAAGTAATAAGATGCACTATGTTTTCTGTGATTACACATTGACAGTTTTGTTTGAAAGCAAATTCTTATCAAATTGTATTTAATGGCGATTTTGGAAACCTGCATGACTTTGGTTTCCAAAAAATCCACGTTTGTCGTATATTAGCAACTCTCTGTCAGTAAGTCTTTGAGGGATCAATCACTTAAACAAACGTGAACATTTTAACCTTAAATTAAGACTCATATTTTTCTGATTAGGGCACTAGGTCGCAAAACACAACCCTAATGCTCATGCGTCCTCTTAGTAACCTGCGGTTATGTACAGACAACAATAATACTGACCAAAAAGCAGAAATAGATATCCAAATCTGAAAAAATAGCCCATAATACTGCCACGGTTCTAGGAATGTTATGTTCTGGCAGTGAAGCTCAAACTCAGTATCTCATCAATGTGTAGACAAGTTGGATTACTTTATTGTATACGATAATGTTATATTGTATTATCGGTATGTACTGTTTTCCTCCATAGCTCATGTCCTACTAGCAATATCATATCTTGTCTTTATCCTTCTGTTTAGGTGTAAAGGTACGGTCACCATTAAGCATTGTTGTAATGTGTTTAAATTAAAAGTTTGAAATAGAAAAGCATCCGTAGCAAACCAATGAGCATGTCAGCCGTGAATTATAGCGATCCTTGGGAATGAGTCAATCAGACGCAGCATTAGAGAGGGTTCCATATGGGAGGGTGTGGGGTGGCAGGCAGGCAGACATTTGTAACCTCGGCCAGTTGTTTAAGACCAGGATGAGGAGTAGGAGAGCGAACGGGTGGAGGAGGCAGGAGAAATTAAGATTCTTGTTTGCCATGTCTTCAACAGAAGGCAAGAGTGGGGAGAGCAGAGCGTCGTGACGAGACTATTAACGACGCTGCAGCAGCCAGCAACACAAATGTTTCAAATCTTTCACTTGATTTCTTTTCCCCAAGCTCCTCCGCTCTCCATCCGTAGTCAGACGTTCCCCCGTCCCGTTGTGTCTGTCTACCTGTCTGTCTTTGTGCCTAGCTCCTTCTGTCTGTCTCACTCTTCATGCAGGGGGGTATCTCTGTCTCTCTCTGTGTGGTTGTACGTTCTCTGTAGCAGTGTGCCAGTGGCATTGAACAGCTGTCTGTGGCAGGCCCTGCCACGCTGCATTAGAGTCATACCAAAAGTGTTAGCAGAGGGCTATTGGCAATAGAGTTTTGTTGACAGTTTTAGCATAGGGCTAGTGGCATTAGTCTAGCTTGCAGCATAATAACAGGGCAAGCAGCAGTAGAGTGGGGCTAGAAGCGTTAGTGTAGGGCTTATAGCATTAGCAAAGAAATAGCTGCAATAGAGTCATACCAGCAGCAAGCACAAGGCTTGGCCCGTTAGAGTCAGGTTAGCAGCACTTGCACAAGGCTAGGGGCACTAGCATCAGCCTAGCACTGTAAGCACAGGGCTAGTGGAACTAGCGTCAGGGTAGCAGCAGAACAGTCAGGCTAGCCGCATTAGAGTTAGGCTATTGGTGTTGGCATTAGACAGTGTGAGCATAATGTTAAGGTCAGGTTGGCTGCATTGGCGATTTGGCAGCTAGCAATGTTAAAGTCCTCCCCATCCTTCACACACACAAGCAAACAACTAAACATCCCTAGCATGGGGCCTGCAGGGTCCCCTAGCCGGGCTGCTTCCCCTGCTAGGGGATGTTTACTGGTCTGTGGTTCAGCAGTGTTTATACGGTGTGTTGCCTAGAGACACAAAGGCAGTGGGAGTGAGGGGTAGGAAGAACAGGGTAGGGCGATTGGAACAGAGGGGAGGGGGGGGGGGAGAGAGACCAAGAGAGAGGGCATCTTACTGTCACTCTGCTCTTTTCTATCGCTAGTACAACTCTTTGCTTTCTCTCTCAATGTTGTTGTCATCTGTGTATTTTATATATATATAGTTTATATATAAACTGTATAGATAGATTATCTCTCCTGTTGGGACTCTCAGAGAGCAAAATATTATATATATATACATATATATATATACAGTAAATGTATATAAGCTTTCGTCTAAACAGGAGAGATCATCTCTAAACTGTGTTCAGGATGTAGGGTGAGCGATAGATGAACTATCTAATGGTGGGCTTCTACCTCTGCAGAGAACCAACATTTAATGGTAGAGACACATGCTGCTCTACTACTCTCCTTCCATTTCTAAACTGAATGCAGGTGGGAGGAGGAGGTATTATGAGAGAATCACATGAATAGAAAAGACAAACAGAAGCTCCATCTTCTTCAGGGATATTCAGTCAAACTCCAAGTTGGACCTTGAAGGTTCTCAATGAAGTTGGTGTGGGTGTGTGTGGGTGTTTGTGTGTGTGTGTGTGTGTGTGTGTGTGCAGGGCCGACGGACTGGGGGGAAAGTGAGGCAGTCCTGGGGGGGCCCAAGGCATAGGGGGGGCCCATGGCAATAAAAACGGCCATGTCTCCCCCCCCCCCCCCCCCCGTCAACAATTCAGCGCAGGGGGCTGGTAGGGGGAATTCGGGGGGGGGGGGGGGGGGCATCAGTACCTCTTGTATACAGGGCCCAGGATTTGGTGCCACGGCCCTGTGTGTGTGTGGGGGGGGGAAGTGAGTGTCTTTGGGTTAGTGTGTTTTGTATTGAGTGTAAGGAGTTTGGACAGCTTCTAACCTGACCATGGATGCACTCGGGGCCAGGGCACACACACCCCAGAGCTGTTGTTTCTTTGTGTGCATTTGTCTGCCTGGATGTGTGTGTGTGTGGGTGTAGGTGGGTGTTTTGAGGAGTGTGTGAATGCGTGTGAGTGCTCTAGCGACCCGGTGCAGGTCACTTAGGCAAGAGCAGTTTGTTGTACACACAGACTAACACAAGCTTACTGTCTCGGCAACGACAACCAGTCTCCTCGTCTGTCCTGCTGTAACAACTGATTTGTGTTTGTTGACAGCAGTTTGTTGTTCTTTAGTGTTTGTTCTTAAGTATTTGTCATTGAAAGGTTAGCTGAGAGCGTTCACCAGACTGGAGCAACAACAGTATTTTATTACAATATAAATAATTTCTTCTCCCTCTATCTTATCCTTAAACAATTCTTAAATGCAGGAACTTGCTCTCAAAAGGTTAAGTAGGTGAAGTTATCATTGATTAGGATGCACGATGATGCATGCTTTGATACTCTGGAATGATACTCGAGATATAAAGATAGAAAGATATATATACACACACACACACAATGATAGATATCTCTAGTTATTTATTTATCACTTGAGATTCAAATCAGACATCACCAGAGCCTACTGATGGTGAGACAGATAGAGAGCAGGAGCTACTCGGACACAGTGAGAGAGTTAGCATGTAAAGGCCAATTTCCACTGGAAGCGGCACGGAAGCGGCACGGCAGCGAGCCGGCTGTATTCCGTACTGCAATCCCCACTGGAAGCGGCACGGACACGTTCCGACTATGGCTCAAGGCGTGCATAATTATAATAATTATTCATACAATATTATTCACGAGTTATATTCAAACATAATAAACCTACATAATATATATGCATCAATATTATAACCCATTAAATACAGTAGACCTATGAATTCTAGATGTTATGGCAACGTCCACTCGCGACACTGGACTTGCGAGGCATCGACGCAGACTTTCATTTCTTCTTTGCCACTGATTAGCTATTGATACCATAGATAGACTGTATAATATTACAATACCCTGTGAATTGTATAGGGATCGATGTGAGCTCATGAATATTCATGAGCAAAGGCAAACTGATTGGCTGTAGTCGTGTTCTTAGACACGGCAGCGAACCGGCAACTTTCAGAAAATAGAAGAGGCAAGTATCGTAAACGAAGTGCCGGTTTGGGGACGGTTCCGTGCCGTGCCGGTGCCGTATCCAGTGGAATAGCCTACGTTGACTTTAATGGTTTCTATTATTTTCGGCGAGCGATTCGCTGCCGTGCCGCTTCCGTGCCGATTCCAGTGGAAATTGGCCTTAAGAGAGACAGTGATAGAGAGAGAAAGTAAGAGACAGTCATTGCGTTTACATGACACTCAAGAAAATCAAATTATTGGGTTAGTCGGACTACAATTGGATTATTAAGATGCATGTATACACCTTAGTCGGACTAAAATCGAATCTGGTTATTCATAGTTGAATTAAAACCCCTAGATTATTTGATTGTTACTCGAATTAAGCGTGCATGTACAGTATACGGTCAATCGAGTTGGAATTGGATTTTGCGTTCTGCGCATGCTCGAGATCTTTTCCCGGGGCCCTGAGCCGGAAGTAGAAGGAGACGATAGTCGTGTTGTTGTCGCCGTCGGAAAACGAGAAACCGATTTATTTAAAAAGGTGGTGCAGAAAATGGAGGACGCCGATGTCGTGCCAATGTAGTTACCCCCTATAAGAAGTGTATCATCATCAACATGCATTCAGTACACACTACACTTCTGTTACGAGAGTAGCAAATGTGTGTGTGCGAGAATGGCAGTGTGTGTGTGTGATGTCAGCGAGTGAGTGGACGACCCGGAGGTCATTTCGTCCATCAGTGGGTCCCTCGCCTCTGAGCTTACGAATCCAGAGTGCTCCGGGAGAAAAGGAGCAATACCAACGGAAATCGAGGCGGCCGTATAGAGTAGAAAAATATCTGAGATGTATATTGTATTTAACGTTTTATACTTATATTATGCTATATACCTGACCTTTTTATTTGAGTGTTCACCTGCTTTGGCAATGAGTTATAACTGGTCGTTTAAAAATGGAGAGAATCTGCGGGTTGGTTTGTGTCACATGCTACAGCCTCATAGGCCTTCACTTTTTGCGCCTTTTTTTTTTTTGGGCGATTTCGGATCACACAAAGCAAAATCCTCTCCTCTACAGATGCAATTTTTTCGATTGTCGGTAATTTGTGACACGACAATCACTGCCCTCTAGAGGATGTATTGCATAACATCCATAACAACGCTGAAACCGGACGGGGGCATGAAGGACGCAACCAAGGAGTCGACTTGTAGAAAGCAGGAGAGTTTAAGGTTAAAAAATTGTGCTGGTTTATTTACAGTGCCAAAAAAGTGCAAAAGTCAAACAAAAGAAGACAGCCTCTCAACAAGCTGTCGCATTTCACATGCCATTTTCCTTTCCCCACCCAGTCTCCCCGTTAAATAGGCCTACCAATCAGAGGCCAATTGGGAGAGCCCACTGGGATAGGTGACACAACCATAATAAATCATCGAAACACCCATAGAAAATAGCTTCAACCACTATTTCATTTCATCACAATACATTCAAATGTATATACACACACACAACACAGTCTTTGAAATAAATCACACCAGCAATAACAATGACAGATGAAGCACGTTTGGCAAACCAAATTAACTGTCCCGGAACAGAAAATAAAGCCCTGGTTCCCATGCGGCACGCGTTCCCCACGGACCAGTTTGCGGACGGACAGGAAGAACGTGAGCGTTGGATAAACAAATGAATGAACTGTATGAAATATTTAAAAAAAAGTCAGTCAGTTTTATTACTTCACATGTAGACATATAAAGCAATCGAGAAGACGTTTCTCACCTCGGTGAATAGATAAAGTGCACATGCAGAACAGATAAGACAACACTACAAGTAAACAGATAAATACAAATATGCCTCATTTTGAGTAAATAAATTACGTGGATTAAACTGAAACTGTTTGTGGTGGTTGTTTATGGTGTGGCGCTATGTGCGCATGCAAACGGTAAGCGGGGATAAACGGTAGGCTCTGTGGAAATGCGACCCTCGCTTTACAAAATTCACCCAATGCTGAATTAAAAGTACATGTTTTTCTAAATGTTGGTTATCAACGAGGAACCCTAACCCTAACCCCGACTCACTGAATGAATCGATTTTCTCACCGCCATGTAAAATTGGACAATTGCAGTTGTCCATTCGAGGAGCATAGTCGAAGTATGGCTTTAATCGGATTAAGGTATACATGTAAACGCACTGAGAGGGAGGGAGAGAGAGAGAAGTGTTATATAGATGGCGAAATAGAGCAAAGAGGGTAAAGCTTGAGACAGAGCAGTGGTAATGATAGGAGGGAGAGGGGAGATAGAGACACTGAGATAAAGAAGAAGAGAGAGAGGAGGACAGCAGTAGCACGCAAACGGCCAGAACACAAGTGTTGGGGATGACAGGAAAAAGACAGTGGCTGCCTCCCCTCTCCCCTTACATCTCCCCCTGTAGCTCCCCTGCAGTTCCCCCCCCCACCTCCTTCATCCCAACCCGACAGACAAGCATATGTGGACTGACAATATGACATTGCCAGAGGACTTAAGGGGAGAGAGGGGAGAAAAAGGGGGAGGTAGGGAAGGATCCTGACATCTTTGTGTTTGACGGTTGATGAAGGGAGATCAGCCTCACAACTGTCACCCCCTACTCCCTCCCTCCTCCCCCTGCGCTCTCCGCCTCCTCCCCCTCTGTACCCCACCTCCCACTGCCTCTCCTCACCCTTCCATTCTTTCGGCCATCATTCTCCCCACATCCATGCCCACTCTTATACCCCCACTCCCTCCCTCTCCTTCTCTCTCGATCCCTCACCCTCACTCTCCCTCTCTCATCCTCTCTCTCACTCAATGCAAATTCAAGTTGAACAGTTTTCACTTTTGTAAGGCATATGATAATATAATATAAATACAGCATAATAAAGACAGCTTTTAATTACCAAATAAAATAATCATGTATTATAATAACACAACATGCATAATCAATCAATTATCTTACATATACATTATTCTCACTCACTCACTCACTCATACACACACACAGACAGACACACACACACACACACACACAATGCACATTCAGGCTTGTATCTAAACATAACAAAATAGATGCATATATACTTATTAACAATACCTGTACCAACACACATAGGCCTGCACACACTAACCACCACATGTACAAAAAATACACAAAACACCTTTTTAATGTTTTCATTTGTATTCTCAGCTTCTGGTCTGTTTGGTGTTGATGCAATCATATTTATGTTGAGCTCAAGTCAAGACAGAAACTGTCTTGACTAAGTAAACAAATGCCCCTTTAGTGAATGTTTTCGATTTCATATGTTTAGACGCAGATACATTATTACATTTTATAGCTGTAGTTATATTCTCATATATATATATATATATATATATATATACATGCATATACACATGCATATACACAGTAGGTTTGAATTCAGAACACTTCTATATTTGTATATAAGTATCTATTTTTTGGACCGTGGACTATTTGAATTAAATGAAAGTGTCTGTGAAAATGTCTATGTGTGTGTGTTTGTGCATGTGCCTTTGAGGGAGTTTTCTTTTTTTCCAATCCTAGGTATCATGCCCTTGAAACTACAGGGCATCAGATTCACCAGTTGTCAGTGAATACATATTATTTGATGTTTTTGTGCAGTGAACAGCAGCGGTTATCAAGCCCTCAACCCGCAGCATAAACTCCACGTGGTTTCACATTCAGTTATAATTAGTGCGTTGTGCTCATTTAAAGTGTGAGTGTGCACGATACCTGCAATTATACAGTGACACGTTCATCACAGAAGGAGAGAGAATGAAAGAAAAATGTGGAAGAGACGAGTGTGTTGTGCGTGTTTGTATGTATGTTGGTGTGTTTGACACACACTTGACTCCTGTGTGAGATAATAGGAATTTCTTCTGTTCAATCGATTGCATACTGTCCCAGCACACGCACGCACACACACACACACATGCATGCACATACACATTCATAACAACACAACAGACACACACACAGTCACACAGACACAGCTCTAATTGGCAGCCCACCCTGTGGAGCAAACTGGAGGTTAGGGTACAGCCCCCCCCCCCCCCCCCCACACACACACACACACACACACACACACGCACCAACCTCTCCCCCCCTTCTTACCTCATTTACAAACAATTGACATTTTCTTTGTTTCTCGCTGTGGAAGAAATAATTGTTTTATTGTTTAGTCGACAGGAAATGAACATTTGGACTGGATTATTTTACTCTGTGTATAAAATAAAACAATGTTGTCAGCCGGTAGTGTGTGTGTGTGTGTGTGTGTGTGTGTGTGTGTGTGTGTGTGTGTGTGTGTGTGTGTGTGTGTGTGTGTGTGTGTGTGTGTGTGTGTGTGTGTGTGTGTGTGTGTGTGTGTGTGTGTCTGTGTGCCTTCCTCTGTCCATCTCTTTGTCCCTGTAGTTGTCTCTCTGTCTGTCAGATTCGTTGGGACAAAGAATCCCTATTTGTTGCACTGACAAAACCTCTCCTCCTTATTCATTCAGCTCTTTGCCTCTCCTTCCTATTCTCTCGGCCGCTCCCTCGCCCCCGCCAGCCGCTTCATATTTATAAGATGGTACAACACTGCCCCCTGCATGACTTATCATATTTTATGGGTTGTGTTGGATAATAATCTGGGCCCAGTGTTACACCGAATTCTGCTACCCACCGAAAAGTGTGACCCCAGGGGGCGCTGTTGCATATTTTCTGCAGCATGCACGAAGTCGTTCACGTGCGGAAACATGCACGAGCTTAAAGCAAATCGTCATCGGTCACTCGGAATGGGTGCATTCGTTTTGTGACACCGGTCAATACTTTCTTTCTTGATAGCGTCACGGGGAAAGAAGCAACGGTGATGGACCGTAGGCTACTAAACGCCCTATCCGTACTTTGGGTCTGTGAAATGCTAATGAAATCAAATGTATTTATTAAGGATCATATTTTACTTGTGTTTTTGTTATAATGCCCACCGTAGGCTATTTATTAAGCACATTTAATAAGGTGTGTGTGTCGGGGGGGGGGGGGGGGGGGGGGGCGGGGGGTGGGTTATACTGCCCAAGGTTTTAATTTTTATGCCCACCGTTATTATTTTTTTACTGCCGTTTATTAGATAAATATGAACTAATGCCACAATTATTCATGTCCGCAATCATCAGAGTCCACAAGCAGCGCAGGTCGCAATCCACGATGGGTCACAATCAATGACAGCGGACCGTCGAATTCTGCAACCCAACTGTAAATGCGGAGATACTGCAGGGCAGCCTCTTATGTATTCGTCGAAACAACAATGCAACAAAGGGGAAATGCATTATGGATCCTCAGATTTTTGGGGAGAAAGGAGTCAAACTGAGATCATCTGGTTAGGATATGGTAAAATATGGAATGAGTGAGACATGCTAACTTTCTAAACTTTTTTTATATTAGTTTCAATTATGATATTTGAAATTCTCATGGTGTTAATAGAAATACAAGTTTGAAAAGGGTTAACATACCAGTCTCATTGAGAAGTTTGGCAGCAATTTCCCCCCTGTAGTTAACCACTGCCTCTTCAGAGTTTGGGAAAGTTGGAAACTCCTCTGCCAGGACTTTCTCGGCATACTAAGAACATGTTTGAATAAATGAATATTCAAAACATACTGGCCCAATTTAACTTAATCAAAATTCATCAACTCTATGTCTCTCTATACTATAGGAGTTGAAATGTTGAAAAAATAGACCTTTTCAAAATCTGCTTCATGTTTCCATAAAGAAAAATGCAATTCAAAAACTTACATCGATGGCAAATATTCTACATGAAGTTAAATCCTGTTTTAAGCTATGTGGCACATTGTTGGCTTTCCACCTGGACACTGTACAGCCCCTCGCTCTCATGAATGCTCTAGTGAAAAGTAGACAAAAAGCAGCAAATCATTATGCAATTCTGAAACATCCAGTCCAGCACAATGGACAGCACCACAGATCCCAGTCCCCAGAGGATGAGCTGCACTCATGCACCACCGTGCCACAGTTCTCACACACCTTCGCAGCATCATCCCATCATTCAAGGTCATTCCCTTCACCTGTTTCACGCATTCTCCACTGGTTAAATAACAGCATTCCGCCTGCCGGGGTCAGGCCATAGAACACAACTGTTACCTTGTCGTCTCCAGACATCTTTTTATCTTGGAGGCACCGTTGCCGAGTGGATCCATCATCCAGCACAAGACTCCTCTTTTCTGAGGAGAAGATGACCTAGAGAAATTTGGATTAGCACATCGTGCATGTGTCACATTCACATATCCTAATAAAATCAAGGATATGCCTTAGAAATTCAAATATGAATACATAGGGTAAGATAATGTTTAACTTACTGTGAGTATCCAATGATTTGGCTCATTCACTACCCCCAGAATGACTCTGTATAATGATGGTTACACTTCTAAAATAACACAATTCACTGTTAAAAAACAACCACAATATACAGTAAATCATCAATCAGAAAAACTACAACCTGTGTCTTCCCTTCCAAATTTGTGTCATTGTAAATGTATCAATGGAAAGTGCCTGTTCGCCCCCTTGGCAAATATGCTTTTGGATCATTCAAAGCAGGGTGGCATTGATCACCAGGGGAAAGCAAATCCATTTGAAAATGAAGTCAGTTAAAGCACAGATATCCCAATAAAACAGCTCGTATGGTCCGATTCTTCAGAGCAGAACATGGACATTTTTGCCGTCCCCTGTAACATCTAACATGAAAAAAAAAAACATTTATATCTATTCAATCGATTCAATATCTTCTCTCCTGAACAACTGTTTTTGTTTGAGTTACCTGGTTGAACATTTACATAAAAATGTACAATACCAGGGTGAGCTTCATAGCGTTACATCCATTTCTCTGAAGTGGAGGTGTCTGCAGGTGGAGTGGAGGTGGCAGGTGGAGCGGAGGCGGCAGGTGGAGTGGAGGTGGCAGGTGGAGCGGAGGCGGCAGGTGGAGTGGAGGTGGCAGGTGGAGTGGAGGTGGCAGCAGGTGGAGCGGAGGTGGCAGCAGGTGGAGCGGAGGTGGCAGGTGGAGTGGAGGTGGCAGGTGGAGCGGAGGTGGCAGGTGGAGCAGAGGAGGCAGGTGGAGCGGAGGCAGCAGGTGGAGTGGAGGTGTCTGCAGGTGGAGCGGAGGCAGCAGGTGGAGTGGAGGTGTCTGCAGGTGGAGCGGAGGAGGCAGGTGGAGTGGATAAAAAATGCATACTTGGTTGACAAATTCTCTTCCTCCAAATTTCAGAATTGTTTTCTGTTTGAAAACAAACAGAGAAAGACAGAGAAAGAGGTAATTGCTATGTAATTCACACATGAAATATGTTGAAAATATGATGAATATTCCTCCCATCTACTATAAAAGGAACATGGATTAAAATAAACAAAAATGTAATGTCTACCTTTATTGGTTTTTACTCTGTGCCAAGCATGTCGATTTTGCTGACACACCGTGCATTGTGAAGATATTTTCATGTGATTTGCCGTTTTTTTGTTGTCTGAATAAAGTAGAAAATTATTAAATATGAATGCAAAAACAAAAACAATTATCAGTGTCGGTTGGCATGCCAGGCATGCCAGAAGAACCTTTGTGAAATCTTTGCCCTGGTACATTTTGGCCTCAATGTGCACCAATGTCGCTGCAGTAAAATTCTTTAAACAAGGCGTCGGCCTCAGCTGCCCCACAGACCACTTTCACTTTTTCCTCCTTGTCCTAGCTAGAGGTGGCTCGGTTGCGAACGAATCAGTTCGAATGAACGATTCGAATGAACGAGAGAGAGGAACCGAACTGGTTCCTCTCTCTCGTTCGTCTTGTTCGTCTCGTTCATTCTCAGGCTCGACTCCTCCCAGACCCACTAGTCGCTGACTCACAGTTCGTTCACTCACTGTGTGAGTGGTGAAGAGGGACCGACTGAGAGATGTGACGACTCACGAGAGCATACCAATCGTATGCTGTTCTAGGACTGAGTCTAGGACGCTCTCGTTGAATTTTAGCCAATGAGAGACAGAAATCAACTGGTTTCTTGGGGTAAAAAAGTCAAATGGGCTTAGTGAGTGAGCTATCTATTATTCACATTGGCCATCTGTTGCATGGACGTATTTAAAGGATACATTGTACATACTGAATGTACAATGTATGGATTGCGACTAGCTGCTTGTGGACTCTGTGATGATCGCAGTCATGAATAATTGTGTACACATACAGATATGAGGATGACAAATGACCTGAAAACATTTAGTTGGGGTTTGACTCCTTTTTCCCCGCATTTACGGGAGGGGGTCGTAGAATTCGACGGTCCGCTGTCATTGATTGTGACCCATCGTTGATTGCGACCTGCTATACCTGACAACATTTTTAGCAGGTTAACCTATCGTTCGAGTCCTTTTCCCTGTCGACTCATCGGCCTGCAGAAGCAGACTGACTCGCTCTCCCAGCCGAACCCTCACGGTAAGTGGCGCATAATACCAGCAATGGTAGATTGTGACTGACATGTATAGATGGCAAAAAGGCAATGCAAAAGAGCTTTTAATAAAAATGGCACAAGATACATCAGGGCTTCGTGGTGACCAGGGACATTGACCCGCTCGTAAACTAATAAAAAGGGTCAAGGCAAAATTCATAAAAACTGTGAGGGACTTAACCGAGTGACCTGGGTTGGACCGGTTTAAGAGCCGAGCCGAGCACCTCCGTGAATGACATACCACGGTGACACTAAAAAGGGTTTGATCGAGGTTAGTCCCGAGGGGCGTCCGACACTACGGTGTGTCTTACGTGGCCCTATATCGCCACCTCCGTGAATGACATACCACGGTGACACTAAAAAGGGTTTGATCGAGGTTAGTCCCGAGGGGCGTCCGACACTACGGTGTGTCTTACGTGGCCCTATATCGCCCCGCGTTCGGGGAGAACACTCAACACCTTCAATATTTCAGTTCCTGTTATTGGCTGTGTAAGCTCTTTATTCTGTTCATTAGTCACCGCTGGGAGCCTTAACAATTCTAAATAATTTCTAATTGCTTCTTTATCTATAGTTGATTTTGGGGTATACAGATCTGGGTAATATTCCCTGAAACATAATGTAATCTTAAATTTCCCCCTCTCATAAATGCCATTTTTATCCTTGATAGTGACTATTGTTGTAGATCTTTCATGTTGTTTCTTCAACTTAAAAGCCAACTTTTTCAATGCTCTAGGACTGTTATTGTTACGCCTCCTTCTGCTGCACGGTCCAACATCCCCATCTAGTGGTCACCTGACGCCAATGGTCCTCATTCTTCAGACAAACCTGTCTTCAATCCGCATCTCCACTGCCTACTTCAGCCGGGGATTTCCAATCGACCTCACCTCAGTCAGTATCGGTCCTACCAGCGTTAAACTAAGATCAGCTCGTTTTCCCTGTTCCCTCAGTAACTCTCTTCCCTCTGCTTTAGTTCTCCGTCCGTCACCCTGCTTACCTGTTGCCGAACCCCTGCCGGCCCGACTACCCGCCTGCCGCTGAACCCTCACCTGCCTGACTACCCGCCTGTCGCCAAGCCCTTGCCTATACCCCCGGCCCCGTCTCTGCCTCCCTGTGTCAAGCGTTTGGGTCGTCTCGTCCTGTTCCATAACAGTTATCATAGTGGCTTTGGCTGCAAAGCTGTTTTTCTCCATTGATTCTATTGTTTTAGTAATTTTTTAGCTGCATGTAATTGTGTTTGCACCTCTTTTGTCATGTATGTTTCATGGTTTGTTTGCAAATCCCTTCTTCTCCAGTTTGGTCTTTTCTCTTTCTTTTTGGTTTTTTTTCCAAAATGAGTATGCAATTATTTCTGCTCCGACTGTTGCTTTTGCAGCTTCCCATAATATTATGACCGATACCTCCCCAATGTCATTGATCTCAAAGAAGAACTGGATTCTATATGCCATTTTCTCCTTAAAACCCTGGTCCCCCAGTAATGAATTATTCATTCTCCTGGGTTTCTCCTTTATCTTTGTTCATACTCAAATCCATTATGACAGGAGCATGATATGTTATTGTTATGGGTAATATTTCACATTTTTAGACTCTTGCAATATCATTCCTAAACGTAAAGTAGTAGTCCAGTCTTGAAAAGACCTTGTGTGCATGGAGAAGAAGGTGAAAGCTTTCTCTTGGGGGAAACAACACTTGGGGGGAAACAACACCAAACATCTGTTAACCCCATATCCATTTGGGCTCTTCGGAATAGATCAGCTGCTTCCTCTGACTTGTTTTGTCCTACTCTTGGTCTGCTTTCTGGTGCATCACCAAATTAAAATCACCACCCAAAATTTTAATTACCTGTGCCTCCATCATTAGCAGTTGTAATACTCTTTTCAAGAGTTCATCCCCTTTCCCTGGAGGGTTGTAAAAATGTATGAGGGTTTTAAGATGTGCTTCTATCTCACCAATTACTACCACATATTCCTTCTTTGTCTCTTATGCATTTTGCTTTCTGGGACATGAGATTGTTTTTAATAAGGAATAAGGATTGATACTCCTCTTTTAGCTGTTGGAGGAATAGAACACTTGAGCATTAGCTGACTTCTCCAATTTAACGTGTTCTACTGTACTTAAATTAGTTTCTTGGAAGTTAATTTCTCCTTCTTTCTTAAGATGCTGGAGCACCCGTTCCCCTTTATGGCATTATTCAACCCATTTCTCTAATCTTCCCCATGAGAACAACTTCCTCCCTTGCCAGCCTCTTACCAAACCCCTCGGTCTTGAACTTCACATTTTTGCAACCTTTTCTATGTGGTTACTAATGAGCTTCCACCGTATATATTTTGGAATAGCAGGGCCTTACTGCCTAATCCCGGCCATAAGAAGGTTACTATGGCTATGTGTGCAGGGCTAATACATGCCTCTACTGGTATGGTGGACAGCATAAGATGTCTTGGAGTCTCTCCCCATTTGACTATTTATTTATATTTCCAACATTTTTGGTGCCCTCATTTATAATATGCAAAGAAATGGATAAGAAAAGGGTCTTCAAATCAACCTTTCAGAACATAGCCTACATCTTATTAAGCACTGGGTTATTCAACCAGAGTGAAAGAGCTCAGAATTACCATATAGATACTATTTAAATTAAAAATATGACTATATTCCCATCATTCCCAAGAGTAATGTGTGTGTGTGTGTGTGTGTGTGTGTGTGTGTGTGTGTGTGTGTGTGTGTGTGTGTGTGTGTGTGTGTGTGTGTGTGTGTGTGTGTGTGTGTGTGTGTGTGTGTGTGTGTGTGTGTGTGTGTAAGCAAACGTGTGTTTATGCAGTGTGTGTCAGTGTGTGTGTGCCTGCACGTGTGTGTAGGCAGTGGGCTATTAAATCATAGTCTCAAACTTTTAGGCTATTTGTTTGAATGTCTTTATCTACCTCAGGGTCGGATGAAAACCATCGTAGTCTCTGGCTCTCCACTGGTTTTCAGTCCCTTGACTTTCTGGAATGGAACAGGTGGCTCACCTGTTTCTCCTCTCTTGGCATTGTACAGGCAGTGGCGGCTCGCCTATAGAGGGCGCTGGGCCACCGCCCTCCCGCCGACCGGCCATCTTTTCTTTTTTAAATATATTTTTATATATATTTTTTAATAATCTTCTCATTTTGAGAATTAATCTATTTTAATTGCATTCGAATAATGCATTTACTTTAGAATATCTTTAGAATCCCCCATAATTAAATCTTCATTCACTTACATGTTCAACGTTCATTTTGGTGAAGTAGATGTCTTCCGTGGGGCGCAGTTCGCTCAGCCCCACATGCCTGAATTATTAGCCAATGGTTCCCCCGTTGCTAGGCAGAATAGTACATAATTTCGCCAATCAGCGTCGTCGAATTGTATGGCTTTGGGGCGCTCAAGATATAGCCCCAAGCGCAGTGCACCGTCCACTGCGCGTAACCGCGCATTTGCCATTGCCTCAGAGATCAGCAAGATGGCGGCTTTGAGTACTGCTGCCACTGTTTCCCTGTGAGTTCAGCTAGCCCCAAATTTAGTTAAGTCTTTGCTTATGAATCCCTTCGAAAGAAGAACATTTGCAGAAAAATTGCAAGTAAAAGAACTCGGAGCAGAAAAGCCAGAAGTGAACATAACCCAACAAGCAAGAGAAAATGATACTACAAGTTTTTCCAGAGTTTGGTTCCGGCTTGGCTAACTAGCTGTGGGTATGCCAATGCAATTTTTTGCTTTCCTTGTATACTTTTTAAAATAAGTGCGTGTGATAGTTCGTGGACACAGACAGGGTTGACAGACCTGAAACATCTGTCAGAACGGATAAAAAAACACAAGCGAGCAAGAGTGCATATGAACAACTGTGTGAAGCTAGCCATGCTAGAGGTAAGCAACTTGTATTTATTCCACTAGCCTATATGTATTTCCCTTGAGATGGACACTGGCTGCAGTCCCTGACAACCTCCCCCCACCCCGTACTGTATATAGTTCTCTGCAAACCTATGGTGGCGTCAGGCCTTCAGTGTTCATATTGTATATAGTCCTTTGCAAACCTATTCAGTGTACATACTGATTATAGTCCTCTGCAAACCTATGGTGGCATCAGGCCTTCAGTGTGCATATTGTACTGTATGTAGTCCTCTGCAAACCTATGTTGGTATCATGCCTTAAGTGTGTCTTCAACAACCACACACAAACGTTTGCACATTTACATGAATTTTGTGGAATTCATATTTCATTGTATTTGTCTAAATGCATTCTAATGCAGACTGTAGATATATTTATGAGTGACGTTTACCAACACAATGGCTTGGCCGTAACACACTCACCAATTATCTCTATCTCTCTCTCTCACTCACAGAGAGAGAGAGAGAATGTTACCTTGTGTGTAATTCAAAGTTATTGTTGATGTATCTGCACTCTTAATGTTGCTGATTTCTACAAGGCAAAAAAATTATTTAAAACTTAGTTCCCTGGCCCCATTCGTCTTTGTAAGTAAATGTTCTTTTTTTGCCTTTACTATTTTGTCAGAATGCACCAGAATGCTTAGTTTGTTGTGAAAATCACAAAAAAATCTTGTGGGGGAGGATGCCCCCAGACCCCCCTACAGGGGTTTGGAATGCAAACGTTCAGCCCCCCCTCAAATAAATTCCACCAGCCACCACTGGTACAGGCACTGATCTTTGGTAGAGATAATCCCTTGTGGACTTCCGATTGGCGAGCGGAATCGAGTAGTGGTGTTTTTCTAGGCTCCTGCCACACAGTCTCTATTTTCAACATATTTCAATGAAATGAATCTTAACCTTGCTAAAACTACATTTCAAACGGTACCTTAACAGTCTTAGCCAGCCAGTATGTCTTAACCCGTTAAACAATAAAAATAAACACCTTGCTTCAGCGGACTCTGCTATCGACAATGCTATGGTAGCTATTATGCTAGCTGAACTGCGGGCGGACTTGCTAACGAAGCCTGATGCTGCTATCCATTTGGATGTACGAAGTGGTAAAGTCGCAAATCTCCCAGCTTTCTTGCGGCATTTCACTGAGGCACGCCCCCTTTTGGTCGTAGCATCTCGTCGCTTTCAAAGTAGAGCGAGCAGAGCTGTACAACTCGTCAAGAAGATGGCTGCGCCCAGTCAATGGTAAGTTACGATGTATTTTCTTTGTATTTGTACCACGTTGGTGGTTTTAATGTCGTTTTTAAATCCTCTTAAATACTTAATTTCATTGCTGCTTTAATCCGGTGACCAATTTATGCATTGCACGGTCTTGCTTTGCGTGCAATTCAATGTAAAGTTGTGTTTTCAAGCTGGTTTGCTAAAATAGGCTATGTTGCCAATGATGACTAGCCCGCTACTACCCCTCGTGGCTCGTCAGAAACACGACAGCACTTGTTGAAATTAAAATTGGCGAAAATGGCAAAATATTATTGCAATGTAAAATAATAATAATACATTTAATTTAGAGGCGCCTTTCAAGACACCCAAGGTCACCTTACAGAGAATATATAGTCATCATATATCGTTTAAAAAACAAGGCATTGTGAAAAAAAAAAAAAAATAAACATAAAAATAAATAAAACAAAAACAAGACAAAACAAAACAAACACTCAAACAATCAAAACAGTGATCTGTTAGGCGTTGTGTGCGAGTTTGAACAGGTGAGTTTTGAGTTGTGACTTGAAGGTTGTAATGGTTGTAAAAGGCTTGCAATGTTAATGTTTCTGTAAAAGCTGGCAACCATTATACACTGGATTATTTATTTTTTCCAAAATAGTTTTCCTCAACCAGAGCATGCATGCATTTCTGGACAACTGGACCACAGACCAGGACAGTACTATGTGGACGAGGGCCTCATGGGGGCTGCCACCATACACACGATGGATTGCACTTGCACGGGTGAATTATTAAGAAGCATGACACTGTAGACATAAGTGTACTTCAACATTTATCCCTGTACTGTAATGTTTCTTTTTTTTTTTTATGATTCAGATACCTGCAATATCCATCCAAATCCACCAAGGCGGTTGAACGAGGTGTTTGCTCAAACCCTCTTCCTCATCCACCTGATGGGCATTCATCTTGCGGTAGAGGGCGAGGGACCAGCAAAGACCATTGATGACCTCAACCGGAGGATGAGGTTGGGGAAGAAAACAAAAAAACTGCTGTGGGAAGAGATGGCTGCAAAGCTTTCCACACAGTTCGGGGAGGACTTCCACCCCGACAAGGTGGCGCGGAAGTGGTTGACATTGGTGCAGGGCTACAAAAAGGTCAAAGACCACAATGCTTCCACTGGAAGGGGACCTGGCCGCTTCCAGTTTTTAAAGGAGAGCTGCTGGGGGGGCATCATGATGTTGATCCACCTGTCCTTGCGGGCGATGGTGTGGTGGTACGTCGACCGGACGCACTGCGTCGGTCGAACAGTGCCCCCACACCAGTGTGAGAGGACAGGGCTCCCCCAGCTGTGCCTTCCCCCAGCACAGCATTTTCAACCCCACCCACAAGAGCTCCCTCACCAGTGTGGTCCACGAGCTCCATCTCCCCGTCTCCTAATGCTTCAACTCCAGTGCCCAATGAGACACCGAGGCCACGGAAGCGTCCAACGAAGCAGGATGAGCTGGTGGCCTACCTAAAGTCGCCTGATGAGGAGAGGGCTGATGCTCTGAAGCGGCAGGAGGACTTCATGAAGGACACCCTGCGGGAGATGAGGGAAGATCGGCGGGAGCTCCTCACGCAGTTTACAAGGATGGTGGACAAGATGTGAGGCGATAATCCTGTCCATTTAAGTTCAATGCTTTAAGCATTTAAGTTCCAAGTTCATTCAAGTTAAATTAACCTTTTGTTTTGCACTATTTTTCACTTTATTATTTATTTGCATTTATTTTATGCAAACAATTTGCACTTCATTACCAAGAGTTGTATTATTACAAGAGTTGTATTATTGTAATAACTTTGTTTTGTCCAACTTGCCTTTTTATACCCTATAGTAAAACAAAATATAATTTTAAATGTGTGTGTGTGTGTGTGTGTGTGTGTGTGTGTGTGTGTGTGTGTGTGTGTGTGTGTGTGTGTGTGTGTGTGTGTGTGTGTGTGTGTGTGTGTGTGTGTGTGTGTGTGTGTGTGTGTGTGTGTGTGTGTGTGTGTGTGTCCATAGTTCCCACAAGATCTCTGATCATTCAAGAAGCAAAGGGAGAGGGTGGACATATTTCCCGCAAGAACTCTTGACAGTTCTCATAATAACTGATAATCCTCGCAGCATGGGGGGTGGGGCAAAAATAGTTCCCACGAGAACTTTGATAATTCATTCAACATTCCTCTCTGCATTTGTGCCTCAACTAAACAGTTGGAAAATGACCAGACAGGAAAAGATTTGCTGCCACTGAGGTTCTGTCACAGATTTTCAGGGTGGAAGCAATATATGTGAGGATGTTTCTGATACACAGGATAGTTTTGAGGAGGACCCCTGATTATGCGGCATCCTCCTCTGATGAGCATAAAGCCAGTGACATAGGACATTCTGACCCTCCTGTGGTTTCTCAAACACAATTATACCCCCTTGTCATATCTCACCCACCAAGAACTGACATGAAATCTAAAAATGGAAAGCTGCTGATCCCGTTACAAGACAGGGTAGACTGAATGCAGCTAATGTCATCAAAATGGTTCCAGGCCCTACCAGATATGATAGCAGTCATATACAAGATATACAATCTGCATTTTAACTATATTATATTTTACAATGTATATATATTACTATATTTGAATATCAACATAAAGCCCTGCGAACACCAAAACATGTTTTTAATTTTTAGTAAATTAATGAGATAGTACAGTGATTTGCATATTTCACAATCATATATATATTGTATATGGATAGTATGGATAATGGAACACAGCACTGGTCTACAGAAGGCCGGTAGTATTGACCTCCTACTGGAACTGACCGTGATAAGTTCATGCTTGGCAGTATGAACTTATCACATATATATGATTATATTTATAATCATAATGATTGTACAGTATATTGTCATATACAATCAATACTTGGGGCCCTATCTTGCATCCGGCGCAATTGACTTTCTCACTGGCGCATGTGTCGTTGCTAGTTTGCAACTGGCGCAGAGCGTTCTTTTCCCTCCTGCGCCACGCGTTGGTAAATTAAGGAATGATCTTGCGCCCCAAGGGGCGGTTCGGCGAAAGGAGCCAAACATTCTTGGTAAAACATCTCACTTATTCCAAAAGAGGGGTGAGATGAGACTGAAGCCTTGATATATTCTGTTTTAATTTTGAGTACTAGTGATGCACAACTCCTATTATCTATCATACTTATTATTTGTATAAGGTGCCATTCCTATTATGTATCATACTCATATTTTTTCAAGTATTATTAGGTGTGCAGCTTTAGCGGCATAACTCTTGTTATACTTATTTTTATTCTTATCAGGTGAGCGCTGCATGCAGTGCTCAACTATTGTTCTTCTTAGCTCTTCTTCTTTCTTTCTTTCTTATTCTCTACAAATTTTGGGACTCTACTCCTTCCACAATTTTTTCACCTAGAGACTAAATTCCACTTTAATATGTTCATATTAGCTTCGAATTGCTCCCAACTGTTCCACATTTTAAAGCCAATTTTTTTACTTTTTATGATATTCTGATTTAAAAATATTATTTTGTACAATGGAAGTCAATGGGAGGACAGCTGAGCCATCCGCCCATTCTCTGACACTTCAACTACTTCAGACTTCATAACTTGTTCAACCTTCATATATTTTCAGTTGGTCTTCCATTGAGGCTCAAGTGTGATGGTCATGTGCTCCAGCTTGGGCTGGAGCGGGTCACAGCTTTTGAGCACAAAACTAACTTTGAAGTGATTGCTTGACTGTTTTTTTTACTATGTATTCGTAGGCCTAACGTTACTAACTTAGGCTAATACTCAATTTCAAACTGTTTAACACATCCTTATTCCTAACCCATGCCATTTCTGAACAAATTTGATATTTCTTGATGTGGTCAATTACATTTAATCAGACAAACAAAATGTAATTGAGATTCAGATGGAAATTTTTACTTTTTAAATGTAGCTCTGTTGACTCCGGTACATCTTCTTCTGCTTCTAAGGTCCAACAGATGTGGACGTGAATAGCCACCCTAACAAAAACAGTTGATAGCATTTTTTTTGTAACACTTTTTTATGACATCATATCTAGGGCTTCATATTGAATGAATTGTAAGACTTGATAACTAAGGCAAGTCCTATCCTTTTGTGTGAGATAATCTGTGTATTTAAATAAACTTCAACTTCTTAAAACAAAACAAGAAGTTGGGAAATGGAATGGGAAAATACGGAGTATATGGTAATTATTAAGAACATAAGTATTTAAAGAAATATATTGCATGTTAGCATTTTCCCACTTCCTGTCGATGACACACAGACATGACATCATTGATTGTCAAACTTGACTTATTTCTATACAAGACCCAGTTAAATCTCTTTAGGATGGATTTCCCAGTCCTGCAGCTCATACATTATGTGTGTGTATGTGTTTCCTGTGTGTGTATGTGTTTCCTGTGACGGGCCGGGGGGACGTGGTTGTTGAGCCGAGTCTAGCCCACAGCTCCTGACAGCTGTTCGCCTGAAGAAAGACAACAGGTGTGGAAGACCCAGCCCTTTAAAACAGAACACTCTCTAACCCGACCATACCCTAACTTATAAATGTGTCTGTCTCTCACTCTCTCTGCCTTTATGTATCCTGTTATTTCTCTATTTTTATGTTTCCTTTTCTATCTATCCATCTAAATCTGTGAGTCCTATTCTCTCTCTCAACTCTCTCATGCTCTTTTTGCATCTCTCTCTCTCTCTCTCTCTCTCTCTCTCTCTCTCTCTCTCTCTCTCTCTCTCTCTCTCTCTCTCTCTCTCTCTCTCTCTCAGCTCTCCTGTGTATCTTTCTTTTGCTCTTTTTTTCTCTGTGCCCATTCTCTTACCCACTGTCACTCCATTTCTGAATCAGTGGCCCAATTTTCTCCCCACACTACATTCTAGTTCCCTCAAGAACTTAAAGGTCTGTACATAAACTCACACTGGGCATTAACATGCTAGCTAGCTGCTAGTCTGACTCTAAAGTCTTATTTATTCAACCAAACTAGCTAGCTGGTTAGTCTTCAGTCTAATTAGTTCCAACATGCAAGCTAGCTGCTTATGTCGAAAGCTAACTCATTCAGCAATAACTGGTCTAAACTGTATTTACCAGTCTACCTTTCTGTTGTTCAGTCTATCCGGTGCAACCATTAGCCCAGTAATATATATGATAAGAGATGGGATGAGATGAGGTTAGAAAGGTTAAGATTACGTAACTTTGTATTCATCATGGGAAGGAAATACAGGGGTCACTGCAGCCAAAGTTGAATGAAACGGAAATAGCCATTTAGAAGATGGCAGATTACTTAAAAAAAAAAAAAAGTTTCATGAAGAACTATCAATAAAAAACCTTTAATATGGTGCAGTCTTGCATCATATTGGTCAGTTTATTCCTGCTTCCAATTGTTTAGCCCAGTCAACTCTATCTTTCAATTGGTTGGTCCTATCTAACATCCTGTCTGTTTTTCCAGTCTATCTTTCTTATCCTCCTTTTGATCAGTCTATTCTAGTTAGTCAGATCATTCTATTGGTCAGCTCATTCTTGCCTCCAACTTGTCAGTCTGTTCTTTCTTCCGATTGGTCATTCTTTGTGCCATACTCCAGCCTCCTGTGTCTCTATGTGTTGGCTGCTGAGGACCACATACGCTGAATATCTGAGGATGTTTACCTATCAGGGATCCCCACTGACCTCTGACCTCAGAGAGGATTTGCTGAGAGGGTGCTGATGACGGTTGAGTCGCTCAGGACATTCTCTCACACACACACACACACACACACACACACACACACACACACACACACTTCTCTCATGTTTTCCCCAGGGAGCTGTAACCTGAAAGCATGTTTGTAACCCGTCTGTTGTCTCTGTTAGGATTGGAGGCATGATGGCAGCTAGCTTGTTGGCGTGTTTTAAGCGGGTTCTCGCTCTAGCTGAGAGGTTGGTTCATTTAATGCCTTGCAACAGTATTTCCATTTAGGTTATTTTCTTTTAGAACCCAAGCTCTTTTTGAGAACCCTACCCAAGCTATATTTTCGTTTAGCCTTACCCTTTCCTCCAAATCAACGTGCTTTTCTCATCACTGGAATGCACCTCTGGTTGTTTTGTTTCTTAACCAATTGTGATCTCCTAAAATAATGTACCAGGCATGGTGTGGCTTTAAACACGGGGAGATTGTATGATTCTTTGCCAACCGTTGTTTCCACCTCTAAATATACCAGCCTACAGCTCCCATCTGAAGTCTTCGGACAAACTGTTTCAAATAAGCGGAGAGAGGTCAATCTAGCCATGAACAGCTGGATGGTGGGACAGACAACATGACCTAACCCTAAATGTTTGGACAGAGACTAAAAGGTGGCTGAACAGACAGGCGCATAGTCGGATGGCTGTACAGACAGAGGCAGCCTGAGTAATGAAACCTGTACAGACAGACCAACAGAAATACATCAGACAGATAATTAGACAGAGAGGTGGCTGGACAGAACAACTGTTGGCTGGATATACTGCGAAGACATTAGGACAGAGGTTCCTGCACAATGACACATGAGCAAGAGAGGGGCTGCAGTCTTTGTGTGCACACAGAGTTCTCAGCTGCAGCCAGCGGGTTTCCTGGGGAAAACCCTGTAACGCGTTGGAGCCAAGTCCTCATCGTGTCTCTAGGTGTTGGTTCCGTTGTTCTGTGGGCCTGTGGGCCCAGTAGACACCAGGAGTCACTGGGGTCCGAGTGGGAATGGTGGTGTAGATCCTGTTGGGTTCCATGTGTTTCCGAACTCAATGCCTAGAAGGAGAACGAGGGAGCAGACTCCTCACCTTCCTTCAGCAGCATACTAGATCGCTCTCCTAAAACCAGCTGTCCTGCTTCTGTTCACAGCTCCCATTAGTCTTTTTCCCTCGTCCCATTATATATCTCTCCTTCTCTCTCTCCCTGCCATCTCTCTCCCCCCCCCCCCTTTCTCTGTCATCCCCACTATTTCTCCTTTTCTCTCTCTCTCTTTCCTTCCCTCTTTCTCCTCTGCCTCTCATTGGCCTTTGACTGACAGCACATGTGCTGGGGTATTTGGGAGGACAGGGGGGCTGAAATATTAACCCCTGCAGCCCACTACCCCTATGGGGGGGGAGAAAGAGGGTGGAGCTATGAGGCCCCCACATTTGGAATGAGAGACACAAACGGTCAGAGAGACATAGCGAGGGAAGGAGATTGACAGAAATTGAGATTAGAGTCTGGAGAGAGAGAGAGAGGGCATAGAGTGTGAGATCCCTCCATAGAGCGGTCTTCAGGACATCATATCCCTGGTGCTCTACAGAGGGTCGACGTTCAGAAGATGGCCTTGTGGTCCTTAATGCTGTGCTTCCCACTCGGCGCTGTGCTCTGCCAGGTAGGAAGAGTCCTCGTATAGTTCAAGTGATTGTTGACGTTTGATAGTAACGGTCCCAAGTTGTTTATAAGAAACCTGTCAAAGTGCGGGACTAGGTTATGTTTCTATGCTGAGGAAACGGTGGGTGGTGTTAGTCCACCCCTCTTGTGTCTCTGTTCGAGACTGCTCTCTGTCCCCATTGGGTTATTTGGGGTTCTTGGTCTGAGGGCAAGGGTGGGAGGGGCGTCCTAAACTCCTAAACTGATTGGAAGTGTGTCTATGGAGACCCTCTAAGAATGTATGTGGGATGAAAGGCTTTGTAAATAACCTGAGGTGTTTAGTAAGACATCTGGCCAGAGCACAGAACCATATTATTTTTAAATTAGACTCAAAAGTATGTTTGGAACA
This sequence comes from Gadus macrocephalus, assembly GCF_031168955.1. Taxonomy (NCBI): domain Eukaryota; kingdom Metazoa; phylum Chordata; class Actinopteri; order Gadiformes; family Gadidae; genus Gadus; species Gadus macrocephalus. Next base: position 13,473,825 of record NC_082395.1, read on the forward strand.
TATCTGTTAGCTGTAGTGGTGGGCCAGTGTCTCTGCTACCCAATGCTAAGCCATCGTCCTCCCATTGGCGGCAGAGATTGGTGTTCCAGCACCGTAAGAATATGAGAGAGGGGGAGAGTATTTCAGCACCTTTATTAGACATATCGTGAGCGAGAGATAGTGTGTGTGTGTGTGTGTGTGTGTGTGTGTGTGTGAGAAAGTGGCCAGGGAGCTTGTTAGCTGTCTGTCATCACACCATTATGAGAACTTGCATTGATGACCATGTTACGTATATATTAAACACACCATCTCTCAATAACATGCGTTGCACACTCCTATCTGTTTGGACTACTGATGCAACACAGACCATGCTCTGTTTGTGTGTGCCACACTCCACCCACCACGCAAGTGGTGTGTGTGCTACGTATGTCATTGTGTTTGGTGTTTAATTTGTGGGCTAATGTTTGATATAAGGAGTTTCACATCCCATCTGCCATCGTTTCAATCAGGCCAGTGTGTCTGTTACACCCCTTCTTGCCTGTATATAAAGCAAACTCCATTGTGAACTTACTGCCGTGTGGTGGGAAGAGCCGGTTAGTCACACTGAGGCATGCTAGTGTCTTTCTCAGACGAAAGACACTAGCATGTACTTCCTCTAACAGCCTATAGGTTGTTTGGGGTATGGCTGCAGAGTGTGTTAAGGATGGAATATTAATTAATAATCTCAAAATCTCAAACAATACTGATGCTCAATAGAAGACAGACCAAGAAGACGATGACAAAATAGACACTATGGGCCCTATCTTGCATCCGGCGCAATTGACTTAATCACTGGCGCATGTGTCGTTGCTAGTTTGCAACTGGCGCAGAGCATTCTTTTCCCTCCTGCGCCACGCGTCGTAAATTAGGGAATGATCTTGCGCCCCAAGGGCCGGTTCGGCTCCCCGTGTTTAAAGTCAGTGCAGTGTTGTTCAGATGCTATTTTAAGGGCGCATGCATAATGTTGCTTGTGCACCTCGCGCATACACTTGGCTTCTCTCATCTACCTAGCCACACATTCTTGGGAAATTATTTGGGAAAGAACAGCTGATACAGCGGTAATAAGATGTAGTTTTAAATCAATGCATTTTCAAACACCGTACAGCAAACACATATTTTCTTGACACAGACATCGTGTACATGCCCATAACTTTTAGGATTGATGAGTATTTGATCGTGAGAAAACATTGTTTTACCGCGAGTGAGTGTTAAAAAGAATGAATGAATGCGGGCGCGCGTGTGTCTGTGTAAAATAATTAATGAATGCGGGCGCACGTGTGTGCGTCCATCTGTTTAAACACACGCAAACTAAACACGTAACGCATAATACAGTCCATGGCAATGTATATTAACGGGGCGACACATGCATATTAGGAACACAAGTCAATAACGATAATGCATACAATAATGATAAACGATGTTTATAATGTATGCGTATATCATTAAATAGAACGACAGTTACCGCATGTCATATGTTATATCATATAAGTTTTCTTTGCCGAAATTTATTTGAGGACTCTGCGCACTGTCAAAATATCAACTTGTCAGATTCAAATGCGCTCATGGCTCTTAAAGGGGATGGGAGCTGGCACTCTCATTGGTTTATTGCACGTTACGCCCAAACCACACCTACGGGTAATGAGGCTACTTCAGACCAACCCTTTTTAGATTTGCGCCAGGCGCAAGAGTAATTTTTCGCGCCGGTAAACTAGCCACACAGCCATAGAACCGCCCACAAAGTTACTTGCGCTTGGCGCTTCTCACTTGCATTTCAGACCGTTAAAATAGGGCCCTATGTCCATATTTTATGGTCTGACCTTAAATGATTCTTTGACGTGGACCCTATTTTCAATCATTGTGGGTCTAAAGGACTAACAAGGACAATCATTTTAGAAATCGTCTAGTATTGAGCTAGAACGCTGCAACCGTAATTCGGCTGCAATGTAATCGTTTGGGTCAAGTATACCCTGTCAGGATACATACAGATAAATAAAACTAGTTTCTCTACCTTTGGCTTGATCAGGTCTGCTTTTCATTTCGTCTCGCTCAAGGAGAAGTCTCACACTGAAATTATTGTCATCAATCATCATGATCTAACAGAATATTGTCCTAATGTCATTACAATCTCAACTCTCATTATTTTAGTTAACACTAGCTATTCTTTTTTTTAAATTCTCCTATCTTCGGCTCTCACTCATGTTTCCACCGTTCTCTTCCTGCAAAGAGTTTAGTTGTCTCCTTATTGTCATTGAGTCAATGACTCAAGAAAATCGAATTATTGGGTTAGTCCGGGTTATTGGGTTATGATTTGACTAATAAGATGCATGTATACACCTTATCGACTACGTTTCTCATTGTTGGATTAAGACCCCTAGATTATTTGATTGATTACAGCAGTAAGCGCGCATGTTTACGGTCAATCGAATTGGAATTGGATTTTGCGTTCTGCGCGTGTTCGAGATCTTTTCCGGGGGCCATGAGCCGGAAGAAGAAGGAGACGGTAGTCGTGTTAGAGTCGCCCTCGGAAAACGATAAGCGGCGATTTATTGAAAAAGGTGGCGCAGAAGATGGAGGAAACCAGTGTCGTGCCAGTGTAGTTACCCCCTATAAGAAGTGCATCATCATCAACATGCATTCAGTACACACTACGCTTCGATTTCACCCAAGGCTGAATTAAAGTACGTGTTTTCCTAAATGTTGGTCATCAACAAGGTGGTGAAAAGTAACTTCGGGCACATCCGTCAAAAATAAATGTTTATTTCTTCCGACGTGTTTACGATCTTCATTCATTCATTGCGCGACGGCCGAACTGACGGGGATATTCTCTGATATTATGAATCTTAAAGTGCGTCGGGTTCTCCGACTCTTGTGGTACTACTACCACAACAAGGAAAGACTCGTAGTGGGGGTTATCTCGGCCATGGTGGAGAAGGAATTGGGGGGAAAGTAACTTTGGCTTTGACTCTCTGAGGTCCAGATTGAATCGTGACATGGAGTAGAAAGGCATTGTTGCCGTATGCGGACTCCCGCCGGAGAAGGTACTCCGCCACCAGAGGAGCTGCTCCGCCGCCGGACGAGTCTGCATATGACCGAAAGGTCAGAACAATGGAGCGTTGGAGAAATGACATGGACCCCAAGCTAACTGACAGCTGTCTACTGAAAACATCTTTCTCGAATACCGCCTGAGTTTGTTGTTGCTAGTGACGTAAAGAGGTCAGCCGGAAGTTGTTTGGTTTAACAAAATGTGCTTAGTATAGTTTCGAATATGAATAGCATAACATTGAATGGTACACGTAAAGTCTGTTGTGTTGTTTTCAAAAGTGTAGTATTTCATGGTGTAGTTTAGTATTTTGTTTGTGTAGTGCTGTGTTGTAGGGTAGTTTTGTGTTGTGTATGGATGGTTTTGGTGGAGGCTTTTAGTGTAGCATAACGTCGTACATGTGTGTGTAAGAGGCATGGGCAGCAGCTGCAGCTGTTGCCAGATGCCAGCTCTATGAAGCCATCGGTCCCATTGGCTTATCCGTGTTGCGGAAGAGCCACCAGCTGCTCCCATAGCAGAAAATCCCAGGCCAAACCCCTACCTACCAACCAACATCCACCCAACACCAACCAAACACCAAACAAACCCTTACTAGGGACAAACTGATCACTGAACACCAATTTGACCACCAGCTGTTGCTGAACTCATCAATGAAAGTAAGTTCAGGGCTCCAGACTGTGACCAGATGGTCGCATTTAACGACCAAAATTTGAGATTGTGAGACTGAATTTTACATCTGGTCACGCATGGGCGACCAGTAAGTTTGCCCTCTTTTATTTTTTATTTTGACACATTAAACGTGGAAGGTGCGCGTCAGTAAATCCGGAATCTGTAGCAGACCAATGAGTGTGAGAAGGATTGGGAATGGCCACTGTTAGTGGTTAATGTGTGGAGGGGAAGGGTCCTCGAGATTATCGAGCGTAAACGTCTTTGAAAAGGAGAAAGATTTGACCTACGTGCATTTGAACTCGGAAACTATTGACTCGTGCTTCCGACCTTTGGCTAGTGTGCCAGCGCCAGTCAGAGTCCTGCACGGGTCTTATTTTGCAAACCTGCTCCCGCCTGTACCCGCAATACTTAAAATCGCATCCGACCCGTGTTCCTGACAGTAGCGCAAATTACATTCCACACCCGACCAGACCCGCTATAAACAATTTGTACAATATAGGAAGTTGCCTCTTATTATTGTAAATGTTAACCATTTTGGTTTCTGGTGATTTTGCCTGTTAAGCCCTTTGAGACTGTAACTTTGAGTAAGGGCTATATAAATAAAATTGGCTAGTTCCTCTAAATGTGATATTCTGAAATATGATATTGATAATAATTGTGGTAATATTATATTATGTATATTTCAATAGTTTTTAAGTCTGTTATCACCATGTCCTATTTAGGTTGTGGCAGTGTGCCATAAACCAATCAATTCTTTACTCTGCATTCTTTAGCATTCGGATTTAGCCATACACCCAAAAATAGCTTCAAGGGAAGTCATGACCTAGCAGGCCTACTGTTAAGAAACCAGTAAGGCGGCTAGCTTGTCGGTTGGTGCATTGGCCTGGTTGATTGGCTAGCATGGCGAGCTGAGCTCTTGTGTAGTTCGGGGTGCTCAAGACAAAATGGTTTGAGCCTGACTCACGTAGTGTGGGGGAGGGAAGTAAATTTGGCAACAGCCAATGTGAAGAAAAAACGCCTCATTCCTTGTTACGGATCTGCAACAAGGAACAAGGCGTCTTTTCTAGATAACTCGATCAAATGTATGACAATCAAACATTAACCCATGATTTTCTTTCTTGTAATTTAAAACACTTAAACTGCTCCTTCATGTGTGTTCCCCCACATGGTGTCAGTCAACCAAGAGTGGACCACTGAGCTGACGGCAGGGCGAGATTGATCGTCAACACCGGTCCTTTAGTGTCCAATTCCGAAGTTGGCCCTGCATTTAATAATCGAATTGTGGGCAGGAACTTTTATTCACTAGCCAGCTAACCAGATAAGGGGAAGCATGCTAGCTCTATTTGATACAATGTGTAGCGGACCAGATTTAGGAGGGCCAACTGTGTGACCTACTGATGCTTCCATTAGTGTCAAGTGATGTGGTTCCTTGATAGATTTCTTTATTCTGTTTAGTTATTTACATTACGCTTAATTGTTTCACATTGAGGTGCCGTTTTTACTGTTTTAGGTTAGCTCATGCTCGCAGTGATTGTCAGTTGGAAAACATTGGAAAAATGGGGGCACGATCATGGCGAGCTCCGTGAAAGAGATCATAGGGTCTTTGTAGCTATAAAAAGCTTATTCGAAGGAAATGTAAACACAAATATTCTTCTTTTCATGGGCTTATCCACTAAATCAAATGGACCTAAGAATATTATTTCATCTACCAAGTCCGCTCCGTTAGATGCCACTTAATTTTATGCACTGCACCATTCTTGTATTATGCTGACTATCGATCCTTCTAATAGTTTGTCACCAATCAACTAATCAATACATGCCTACTTTTGAGAAGTTTAATCTCTTCTGAGTAGAAATTAATACTAGGCTTGGGTAAGCAGCTAGGCAGCTGGTGTGTTTGTTGGTTGGTGTGTTCCTCAGTTGGTGTGTTTGTTGCAGGATGGATTAGTGTGTGTTTATGTCTTGCCATTATGCCCTCCAAACTAATGATACAATTGATAATACAGATTATTTTATAATAAGACTAATAGACAATTATGCATCTACTAATAGACAATAATCAATTTTAAGACAAGAATAAGGTGATACAATTATTCTAGATTTATAGAGGATACCAAGGTATTCAAACCCAAGTTCTCATTCAGTTCCTATAGGTTCCCCAATAATGCTGACACCCATTACAAAGTCCCCACTCAGGTCCTCTCTCCCCAGAAAAGTTTTGAAAGCGGTCGGGTTCTGTGTGTGTTTCTATCTCTCTCTAACTAGCCAGCTGTAATACGGGTCTAATTGGTATCGCGACACGATCAGGTGGCCTCTGTCAGGACTAGGGAAGGACTCGCGCGGAGCTGGGTGGAGGACAATAAGGCCCAATCCCATCTCTACCCCTTACCCCTTCCCCTTACCCCTTCAAAACAAGGGGAAGGGGGAAGGGGTAGAAATGGGATTGGGCCTAAGTCCACCGGAGTGACCTTCCTGTGGCTGGGTGTCAGCTCTCAGGCGCAGGGTGAGGCCACGATGAAAGGAGGCCAAATCAAATAACAAAACCTTCTTAGGTGGTTGGCTGGAGGCACCTCAGGATTTGGTTAAATGGAAAATAAGATGCCAAACCCCACCTCAGGGACGGCACTGTCCTCGCTGGTGGTGTGGGCAATCAAAAGTATATGGGTTATGATTGGTTTCAAATGGGGCCATTGATACCATTTCTACTGACATCTCCTGGAACCAGTTTCAGCCAAACAGAAACCATGCACTGGGTGAACTATATTTGAGAAAGTGTAACCCTAACCCTATAGTGCAGTGTAATGGTACAAATGTACAACATTTGTATTGGGATTTGAAATTCCCAGCGACTGCCGGCCAGCGGCAGTCGCTGAGTTCCCCTTGTGGCGGGCTTCCAGCCAGCGGAGGAATCGTACCGTCTGAGTTCCCCTTGTGGCGGGCTTCCAGCCAGCGGAGGAATCGTACCGTCTGAGTTCCCCTTGTGGCGGGCTTCCAGCCAGCGGAGGCCTCCTACTGTCCGAGTTCCCCTGTAGCGGGGTTCCGACAACAGGAGAATGAGATGAGTCGGGGTAAGGACCAGAGGGACCACAGAGAATATGGGGCAGTCTAAGATTAGCCTCCTCCCCTCCTCCCCTCTCCTGGTCCCATGCATGCCAGGCATGGCCTGCATAGCCCCAGTAGTGTCTTGCAGAATGCCAGAAGATCAGCTTTAAGCCCTGCTGTCAAGGACAGAACCAGGGCCTCCAGGAAGTTCTGGTGTAGTCCTGAAATGATGGCCCTGCTCTGATACCCTTAGCTGTAAGATGCTAGCTGTAAGTGGTAGCCAAACATGGGTTTTCTGTTTGGTGGTGCCCTGGTTGTGTTTGATTTGGATTAATAACGCCTGAAATCTGATACACAGTAGGATTTTCCCTTTATGGCGCTGTGTAGATGATATGGAGAGTTTGGAAGACTTGCTGAATGTAAAACATTCCAAGGGAACAGAATTCAAAGCATCATAAGCACGTGTTGGGGTGTGTGTATATGCCTATCCCTTCGTGTGTGTGTGTGTGTGTGTGTGTGTGTGTGTGTGTGTGTGTGTGTGTGTGTGTGTGTGTGTGTGTGTGTGTGTGTGTGTGTGTGTGTGTGTGTGTGTGTGTGTGTGTGTGTGTGTGTGTGTGTGTAAGAGGAGCCTCAGGAGTGAGTCAGGTGCAGAGGCACAAAGGAGAATCTGTGAGCAGGCCTTGGGTGGGAGCAAACAGGAACTAAATCCATGCTCGACAGCTGCCCTGTGTATGTGTTTGAGCATGTGTGTGTCTTTGAGCGTGTCTGTGTGTGTGTCTCTTTGTGTGTGTGTGTGTGTGTGTGTGTGAGCGTGACATGGCGAGTTATATGTGTGTTTGTGTGCCGACCAGTTTTCCGCTCCTTGTCCTCAGATTATTTCACACCAAGATCATAGCAGATCAAAGCAAATATGTTTATAGCCAGCGAAACCTGAGCAGAATGACTCTAAACCACGCCCCCAACCACCACCACCTCGCCTACCCTCACCCCCATCTCCCATTCCAAAGGGTCAGACCTGCCCTCCCCAACCGCATGGATTCCATATTAGAGGAAGAAGCTTAGGGCCTCAAAAGCTATTGAATAGAGCTATCACCTCTGTTCCACAGCCTGTCCCATGTCCACACACGCACACGCACGCACACACACACAGACAGACAGAAAAACACACACCCTTGCGCACATGCAAACACAGTGTTTCAATACAATATGATATCTATTTATCTCTGCTGTGAAAGAGTTATTTTGATGTGAGAGCACGAAGGGGTACACAGGCAGTCTTGTTTTTTTTATGTCAAGATGAAGGGGTTGGAGAAGTTTCAGTGTTAGTATCATTACATCCAGTTGTCTTTGTTCCATATAAAACAAAGACATTGAGCCATTCAGCTGCTTTAAGGTAAAAATATGTAAAGTTGAAGAGAAGTCGGATCCTTCCGTATTTGTATTATGAAGCGTTGAAATGAATGATAATAAGCCATGATGTTTTCTACAATACATTATACTTCATAAATAAGGGATGAATAAAGTCGGTTTCATTTTCCATAGGGGTCCACTGAATATCCACTGATACCAGATCTCCACCTTCAACCCAACACAGTAGAGTCTGAACTCCTTGTTCTAAACCCATGGATACCTCAGAGTCCAGGGTTGTCCCGGGTCAAGAGGGACTGGATCATCCCTCCGATCCGGGTGCTGGAGAACAGCAAACAGGTTCCTGAAGACCTAGTCCAGGTAAGATGGCCACCATAGACCAATCAGGGCTCAACACTCCAAACCTTTCTCCTACTGAATCTGCCGTTGGTATAAAATCAAATCAACAATCCATGACCAAACAGAACCGAGCCAAAAATGAACAAGCTTTAAGCACGGAGTAGATGGAGACAACTCTAGTTTCAAGAAGTCCTGTCGTGACCTGCCTGTAAAAATGATCCATTAGAAATGGTTGAGTGGGAACAACAAGGGGTATTTAAACACAAACTCACTGTAAGCCAACAGCCCTCCTCTGATGTTCTCCCTCCAGATCAAGTCGGATAAGATCTTCACTAGTCAGGTCTTCTACCGGCTGGAGGGCCCCGGCGTGGACCAGGAGCCCAAGAACCTGTTTGACATTGATGAGAAGACCGGAATCATCCGGAGCAAGCATCCACTTGATCGAGAGAAGCACAAAAGCTTCAAGGTGAGATGAACTATAGTCAGATGAAAATACTCCTTAAAAAAGACTGGACAGCAGTTATTGGAAGACAGCAGTTATTGGAAGCAAATCTAGGTAACTATTGGCTATCATCTGACATTTATATTTGTATTATTTATATTTGATATTTTTTGTAGGTGTTTCAGATCCAGAAGACAATTTGGCTAATCTCTATAAACAGATGAATTGCTGAAAGACGATAAATCCAATCAGTTTCTCACCGCACAAACTGTTTACCTGCATGCCACGAAGAAACGCTCAAATGTTATTGATCAATACAACACGGCCTACAAACGGACTACAAACGAAAACCAGCTTTGATTACAAAAAAGCTTGTCCCCTTGCCAACAGATCTGTTTATAGACATTATGGGTAGGCAAACTCTAATTGGAACTCTTGTAAACTGACCCAATGTGGAAACCCCCTTCCAATCTCCTAGAGGAGCACAATAATGTGCAAAACAACTTTCCACCTCCTGCTTACCTCATGCTTGGTGTTTTCTTCGCCTGCAACCGACCGACGTCTCAGTTAGTTTGCGAGGTCAGAAGTATGTTTGGCTCTTAATTGCCGACCAGGGAGACACTTCTCTGCCATGTGGAGCAAACATCTTGAATGTTTCTACAAGCACATGGAGCATATGTTTTGGAAACCATGTTATTCATTGCACAGATGGCCAAATAAACCGAAAGACAGATTCATAGGAAACAATGTATGTATCTTTAAAATATGAATGCAAATGTCTTCATGTTTGTGTTAAAACGTGAAAATGTGGGATTCTAATTCCCTTGGTGTTTCTGCCTGTATGTTTGTGTGCTTCGTTTTTTGTGTGTCTAGTTGAAAGCCTTCGCCCTGTCTCCAAGCGGGCAGAGGTTGGAGAACCCGTCCACCATAGAGATCATGGTTCTGGACCAGAATGACAACAGACCCGCCTTCATCAAGAACCAGTTCACTGGCTCTGTGTCAGAGTTCTCCGTCCCAGGTACGGCACAGCTAGAATACTGGCTGGACCTCACTTGTTCTGTGGTGCCTGGCTGTCCCCTCCCTCTCTAAACATATCCTGGTTAGGTTGATTGGGTACTCTAACCTTACCTTACCTTACCTTACCTTCAATTAATTAACCTTGTCTTCCCTTATCATCCTTACTTAACCTACTTACGATGAGTAGAGTTGATGATGCCTTTTGTTCAATGTATCACGGCCATTAAAGACTTCTACTGTAAGGCACGAATGATGAATAATCTGGAAACTTCTAACCTCAATTTACCATAAGTAACTAAGCCTTACACTTTCCTAATGAACGTCAGCTCACTTCACCATACCATACCATAACAATAACCGTTAACATTACCATACCTCCCCTGACTCTAATTGACCTTATCATAAATGTACCTTACCTCATCCTTCCATACAACAACTTCCCTTCTCTATAACAGGAACGTCGGTGATGTCGGTGTTGGCCACCGATGCTGACGACCCCTCCACGGACAACGCTATTCTCAGCTACTCCATCATCGGCCAGGAGAGCGAACCAGGCGACGCCGTCACCAAGGTCATGTTCGGCATCAACAACGAGACGGGCGCCATCTACACGCGAGATGTCGGCTTCGACCGCGAGGTAAACCAGATGGCACAATCAGGGCTGAAGTGGAGGCTAAACGCACGTAAACGGCTTTAAAACACCTACATTTCTAAAATGGCATTTACGCAACTCTAAATAGCATTTATGCACCTCTAATAGAGTTTACCCAATTTGCTAGACGGAAGAGTTTTTGTCCAACGTCAGGAGAAGAGGAACAGAGAGAGGACAGACAGGGAGGAAAGACAGAGAGAAGAGGATCTGAGAGAGGACAGACAGAGGGAGAGGAAAGACAGAGAGGACAAACGTAGAAAGGAGGAACAGAGAGAGGGCAGACAGGGAGGAAAGACAGAGAGAGGAGGATCTGAGAGAGGAGGAACAGAGAGGGGACAGACGGGGAGGAGAGACAGAGAGAAGACAAACAGAGAGAGGAGGAACTGAGAGAGGACAGACAGAGAGAGGAGGGACAGAGAGAGGACAGACAGGGAGGAGAAACAAAGAGTTTGAACAGAGAGGACAGACAGGGAGGAGAGCAAACAGTGAGAGGACAGGCACAGGGAAACAGGAAGACAAGCAGAAAGGAGATACAGAGAGGACAAACTGAAAGGACAGAGGGAGAGCAAACAGAGGGGAGACGGCGGAGGAACGGAGAGAGGACAAACTAAGAGAGTAGGATATCGGAGAGACAGGAGAAAAGAGAAGTGAGAGAGGAGAAACTGAGGGGAGGAACAGAGAGAGGAGATAGAGGGGGCAAACAGCGAGCAGATGCCACCCACTGCTCACAATTTGTAAACTTCTGCTGTTCCCCCAGTTTTGATACTATATATACACACAGTTTGTTGCATCAAAATGTTCAGCTTCTTCTACTGTCACTGACATTTAAATATTGAAGTGATTTGATCTATAGTCTTTAGCAATTTGAGAGTCGTGGTCCTCATACACATAAATTGTGGAATGTTCAGATTCAACTCTAGAAATTACGTTCCTGGTATTTTGTATGACATTCTACAAATAAATCAACACATCTTCTGAATGTCTTTGGGTATGTCCTGGTCCGCCTTGCCGAAAGAAATGTATTGCTCTTCTCTAGACCCTTGTGCAGGGCGAACTCAAATCGCCGGCTGAATGTGCGGGGTTACCCAGTCTAGTGGAGAAAACTTGTGTTGAAGTCCAGATGCAGTTGATAGAGTGCTTGCTCTGGGAGATAGGATAGACGACAGGAGTATACTACTCCTACTCCGTAATCCGACTCCGTAACTACGGAGACCCCTCGAGCATTCGAAGTTCTCCGTCGGGATGTCGGATACGGCGCCCGATCGATCTTATATGTTAACTACAAACCATGTAAATAGTGTTTCAAATCTTATTTTATGTTTTATTGGCCCTTAATGTGCAAAGAAAACAATGTACAAGGTAAATAAGGTGCAAGTCAAACCGGGAAAAGTGATTCCGGAAATGATTTTGTTTCCAATCACAGGCCTTGCCGTCTCCGTTGAGTCGACGGATAGTTAAAAAATATTGGATGCGCACATAAGCTGTTCACCACATCATATGCCAAACTTCGCGTAGCGACTATCTCCTCCATGCTGACACATACGAACATAAGCAAGGAAATTACAAGGACGAGGCCCAGACGCGATTGGCTGATACGCTTTGCAAAACGTTTTGCAAAATGGCACAACCATCTCATCGAGATCTCTCAAAATACGGTGGTCCCAACAAGGCCCCATACCCCAGAGGGGGATCCAGTTCCAGGGGGTTCTTGGATTTTGCTTTGTTTTGTTATACCTATAAAAAATGTATTATAAGATAATACATTAAGATGTAGGTATTATTAGTTAGTTACAATTGTTACCATACAAAATGAATGGCCAATAATAACTGTGTTATGTCACAGGTGGTGAAGAGCTTCAGACTGAAGCTACAGGTGGGTGACATGTCCGGCATGGGACTGACCAGCGAGAGTGTGGCCATCATACATGTGACTGACATCAATAACCACGCCCCCCAGTTCAGACCCAGCATGGTAAGATCCTACACCTGTCTTACACTTGTCCTCCTCCTCTCTCTGTCCACCACCTCCACCTGTCATCCACCTGTCTTCCTCCTCCATCTGTCCTCCTCCATCTGTCCATCACCTCTACCTGTCCTCCTCCTCCACCTGTCCTCCACCTCTACCTGTCCTCCTCCATCTGTCCACTACCCCTACCTGTCCTACTCCTCCACCCCTCCTCCACCTCCACCTGTCGTCCTCTTCTATCTCTTCTCCACCACCACCTGTCTTCCACCTCCACCTGCCGTCCACCTCTTCTTCTCCTCTCCCATATCCTCCACCTCTACCTGTCATCCTCTTCTATCTCTTCTCCACCACCACCTGTCTTCCACCTCCACCTGCCGTCCACCTCTTCTTCTCCTCTCCCATATCCTCCACCTCTACCTGTCATCCTCTTCTATCTCTTCTCCACCACCACCTGTCTTCCACCTCCACCTGCCATCCACCTCTTCTTCTCCTCTCCCATATCCTCTACCCTCTACCTGTCCTCCTGCTGTTCTGTATTCTGTATCCTTTGAAGCTGTGTGTATTTTGGGTTATTGTGTTTTGTGTCTTATGCTTTGGTAGATATAGTTTTCATCTGATGTCCATGTTTTGTGTGTTGTTTCTGATGTGTTGCGTATTGTGTTGTGTTTGTTGTGTGGTTACAGTACCACGTATCAGCGGTTGAAAACAGGATGGACTTCGAGCTGTGCCGGGTCAACGCGACAGACCGAGATGAGCCTGGAACCGGCAACTGGGAGATAAAGTACACCCTAACCCGCGGCAACCCCGGGGGGCACTTCGTCGTCCACACGGACCCGCTCAGCAACCAGGGCGTGTTGACGCTGGTGAAGGTACTGCGAGCTGAGGGATAACACATAATAGCAGGGAATGCATTTTCGTTTTTTGCCAGGTTGTCAGAATGCTATCGATGACATACACTTCGTCCCCCGCTATAACTCGTGTTGGCGATTAAATGCCTGGACGTGTGCCAAGGCCACAGTTGTTAGGCTATAATTATCCCCAAGAGCTACAAGCTGCGACACGTGTGACATCCTTTCACTACTCTCACTTTCATTCATACATGTGTGAATACTACTTTCACTGTATTTTTGAAGTTATGTGTTTTTTTAAAAATACATATAACTTAAAACTACAAATATTATATCATGTTTTAATGGCCAGACTTAAAGGTGCGTTATGTAACAATATGACACCAAGCGGTTGAAATGGGTACTGCATTCTAAATCCCACCGCCTCCTCCTCCCCAGACTCGAAGCTCATGCTGGTTGCCATGTTGAGAACACAGAGTTAACAAGAGCAAAGATGGACTGACTGCAGCATAATTTTCTATGAGACAAGCACAATCATTCTATGTTGACAATGACAAGGGGAACAAGTTCTTTGCAAATTATAAACCATCCATGTCAAACTGACCTGGTTTTATCCAAGCTCTGGTCATGACGTTTTTTGAACCAGCACGAAGCTATTTAGGTTGCTTAGACTCGAGTTACATTTTAAAAATGTTTGCCATTCGGAGTATAGGGAATCATACACACAATCAACATCAAACATTGCGCCCTGAAACAGAAATATCAAAGGACAACAAACTGGATGTAGAATTGTTGGAGAAACAAGTATTCTGACTTAAGCACCTTACCTTCATCTCTGATGACGTATAATGTTCAATGGTAGATTACTTTTATAACATAGAGCTCCATTATCTTGTATGATATGAAATAGATAATTTTATTTAATAGATGCCAATAGTTGATTTTATCTACTCTCTCATATATTATTTGTACTTTCCCTGCATAGCCTCTGGACTTTGAGAGCCAATCAGAATACACCCTGGTTCTTACTGTGGCCAATCGGAACCTGCTCAGCTCCAAGGCCCCAAGCGTTCCTGTGAGCAGCGCTACAGTGGTGGTGACTGTGGTGAATGAAAATGAGGCACCGCGCTTCAGAGAAGATCCCATCCAGATCCTGGTCCCAGAGTCTGTGGTGCCAGGGACCATCCTGAAGACCAACCTGGCCTATGACCCTGACCAGACGGGACTGAGGTACCACCCAGTTGGGTCTCAAAGGGCTTCAAAGGCAGCACATTACACCATAAGCCCTCTAAAGGATAAGGGAAAATACATACATGTAAGATACATGTAACCAAAACAATTGATTATGGATAAAATATTCAGAGAAATGATTCTATATATATATAGTAGTGATAGTAATAACATAAAATTCAACAAACTTTCCATACTTATTGTGCTCATAAGTTTGTTGAAATATATGTTTTACTATTGAAATTTTTCTCAGTTGCTTTGGTACATTTCTCAGATCAGAATTGAAAAGTATCAGTTCAATCCTCATTGTGTTACTTTTGCACATCAAAAAATCAGTTTCTCATTTATTTTAACAAACTGCAAATGCTTTGGTACATTCATGCAAATGATTACGTACAATTCTCTGCTCTTTCTTACAATATCATTTGCTTATGTCATTTTGATCAAAATGTCTTGTAATGGGTCTCTATTGAATAGTCTCATCCCCACAATATGTAGGCATTAGTTCATTGCATAAGTCTTTACATGCAAAATGGTTGAACAAGTGGTCATAATATGTCAAGCATATTTCTATACATTTCCATTAGACTTCTTTTATAAATCTGTCCTGAATTGGTAAATTGCTACCAGGTGAATCTTGACTTACCAACGATCAACCAGTTTACTGAAATAGCTCAAAGATGCATCTCATGAACCATGAACTGCCAAGCATATTTATAGCTGGAGCACAACACAATGTTACATTCTCTGACAATGGAAGGACAAGGAATTGGACGGGGTCAACTGCCAGCGAGAAGAAGAAGAGGAAGAGGAGTGAGGCTGTGTGACAATGAGAATTTGTGGCCCAACAGACAGGAACGTTAGCCTGGCTCCGTCCCGTTTGTTTACAGCCTGCGCACAACGTGATTCCCGGCCAAACATTAGCGATTGGTTATGGTAGATCCAGAGTGGCACTGGGCAGATCCAATAGTTTTCAAACAGACACCCGCCTTCAAGTGAGTTGACGTTTGTCAATTGAGTAGGTCCAGACTCTCTGTGCAAATTAAACGAAGTACGAGAGTCATGTATGCATGTACAGTTTACCCTAAGGAGATTGTCCTGGTCATGGTCAAATGTATATGAATGAAAGAACTGTTTTCAGATATGACATCATCAGAGATCCTGAGAGGTGGTTGGAGATCAATAAAGTGACCGGTGACATCAGCGCCAGGAGACCGTTCAACATCCGATCAACCTACCTCAGGAACGGCGTCTACAACGCTGTTGTAAGGGCAACAGGTTTGTGGAACCCATTCATGATGTTATATCCGGCGGTTCACTCTTGTTTACATGATTTTTTACTATTACATGTTAGTCATTCCTGTTTACATGTCATTTACATTTGTTGAACACTACAAACAGTTATTTATTTTTGTTTACATGTTGTTTGACTACATCCGTGTGGTTTACATGTTGTTTACTCTTGTTCACTGCTGTTTATGACTACAACTGTGTGGTTTAAATGTTGTTTACTGTTGTTTACTACTACAGCCGTGTGGTTTAAATGTTTACTCTTGTTTAATGCTGTTTACAACCACAAATGTGTGGTTTACATGTTGCTACGGTTCTCTGCGGCTGTTCAGGAATATAAACATGTTGTTTAAACGTTCTTTACCGTAGATGCAGAAGGCCTGGACACCAGCGCCACCCTGCTCATCACGCTGAAGGAGACCAACGACTATCCTCCCCAGCTGGTTCCTCTCAGTGGCACCGTGTGTCACCACAGTCACCACCCCGACAGCGCCCTCCTGCTGACGGCCCTGGACGAGGACCTAGCCCCGCACGCAGAGCCCTTCGCCTTTGAGCTGCCGGACCAGATGGCCCTCAACTGGACCATCGTCCCAGTCAACAGTGAGACCAGACACAAACCTTGTGCTCTTTATCTGCTAGCGTGGGATTGTCTCGTGGGTGGCTGGTTGTTTTACTAACCCAGTGGAAATGTTCTGGGTTCAAATGTCTGCAGTCTGCCCAGTAGGCATCTTGGAGCAAGATGCCCTTACCCTTACCAGCTTCTTAATGAAATGCATCCGTCACTGATTATTTTTATTCAAAGTGATTTGCTGTGAATACTGTATTCAATGTAGGTTAATTGAATAAGCAACTGTTGATTGACTAACTAGTCATTTACTTGGTAAAACTCCCCACTGATTCTGCTCCTCAATTCCCCCCTCTATTCTCCTCCCCCCTCCCCCCAGAGACCCACGCCCGGCTCCACTCCCTGGTTGAGCTGGAGCTGGGCCAGTACGCGGTGACCGTGCAGGTGATGGATGCCGGGTCCCCAGCCCTGGGCTCCTTTTCCCAGATCAACGTCACCGTCTGCGCCTGCGACTCCTTTTCCCAGTGCAGGTCAGAGACGGCAGCCATGTTGGGCTCCAGCGTGGGCATCAGCTTCATCGCTCTCATCATCGTCATGGCAGCCATCGCACTGCTGCTCTGTGAGTCACTGGGGAAAGTAGTGTTTATGAGCTTGTGCCCTTCTTCAAAAGCGCATTAAATTAGTAAAATACATTTCTCTTGGGCTAATGTTAGGCCATTATATTATTAGTTGAAAAGGCAGAGCAAGTTGAGAACTTTGAACATTGCTGTGTGTGCGCTGTTGAAAATTAAAATTGCTTTGTTATGAGAAATAAGGGACCTGTGGGGTATACTACGAACCTCGATTAGTGGTTTAGCAAGGTACGTTGCGCTCAAGGACTGGGTTAGCTGACACGAAAGTCGCTCTCTTTTAGCGTCGCTGTATCACCATGGTGACTTATTCTGCCAACCAAACCTGGTCGGGAGGAGGTTATTAAGACTTTCGGGTTAGATCGGCTACTTAAAGTTAAGCACAGCTTCCTAGCCACTCCTTTGACAATAGCGTCACCTTTTGTGGGTGTTCCCGTGGACCTCGGACCCGTATCGTACAGGGGTCTCTGGAGACGGAGGGTCTTTCGGGAGTATTCGTTATGAGATATACTGGTTCTCATCACAGGGTATTTGCTATTTGATCGTCCTTGTTGGACCTTATGTAGGCAATGCTACACGGCGAAGCCTTGCACTTACTGTTGCGCAGTGTGTCTGTGTTTCACGTAGATTTTTTGCCACGGGTACATATTTGCACTCAGTTGGCGATGCAGGAAATCGTAGCTAAAATACGGTCTGCCGGGCTATTTAGAAGATTGTAGCTGCGCTCAATACATTGCTAAATATGTTTTTGGTGTTTCCTAGCTTTTTGCCCACTCAAACTGTCAAGAAAGGATTTCATACACCTTCAGGTAACAGGAAACCTCTGCCTCGTGACATAGTGGTAGAGTGGAGGTAGCGCGTCAGTCTTGAATTTCTGCGTGCAGGGTGATGTGCATTTATGTGTAACTTAAGAAGTCCCAATTCTTATGTCATATGGAATACTTATTCACTAAAAGTTATGGAATTATATTTCTGTGCTTATTTCGAACTGTGGCACTCGGATTGTGGCACTCTTGGCTTTCCATATTCCATGCCTGTGGCCGGGCTGCCCACGGGCAGTTTTGGTGGTTGTGCTGGTTATGAAGAAAATGCCTATCTAACATTCAAACGGCATAATGATAATGCAGTGGTCATCATCATTTATTTAATGATCATAAACACAGAAAACACTTACATTTGTGGTTTTCGATCCTGTCGCATCTTTTCGCCTGCCATCTTGCCTAGGATTTTTCATTATTTTAAATTTTCTCGCAAGGCATTGCGGGAGCAAGTCACAACTGCAGCGTTGCAAGGCTGCCAATCGAAAAATCTAAATTTTGAGGGAATGTTAGCCCTCCCCCTCTCCCCTTACCCTACCTTAAAATGGCTTTCGGGACACAGCTCCCTGCTGCGTGAAAACGCAACAGCGAGGCATAGGGCTGAGATTTTGCTTGGAGCAAAGAAACAGGATTCGGCCAAAGTCTCATATTGCTTTTCTGTACTCCAGTGCTGTAGTCTCCTAGGACTCCATAGCCTGACTACTCTCAAAGTGTTCACTGTACTCTCAAAGTGTTCACTGTACTCTCAAAGTGTTCACTGTACTCTAGTGCTGCTTAGCTGTAGTCTCCTAGGTCTCCATAGCTGGACTGTAGTCTCAAAGTGTTCACTGTACTCTCAAAGTGTTCCCTGTAGTCTCAGAGTGTTCACTGTCCTCCAGTGCTGCTTAACTGTAGTCTCCTAGGTCTCCCGTAGCAAACAGTAGTCAGAAAGTGTTCCCTGTATTCCAGTGCTTCTCCTGCTAGCGGTGGCTATCAACAGCTGCACCTCACAACGCCACCTGCAGAAGGAGAGCGCCCTGCTGGTTGGGGAGTCGCAGGAGGACGTGCGCGACAACGTATTCAACTACGACGAGCAGGGAGGGGGCGAGGAGGATGAGGTGAGGCCAAGCTTATACCTGCCAACCCCCAGAAAGACAGCACATTAGTCTCCCCTGCGTGAACTCACAGGATCATACTGGACCCTTCAGTACCCTTAGTCACACAAACATCTGTAGCATATAGTCTATAATGTTTACATTGAACTTCTAGTGGTGACCCCCCTTATGGAAAGAATGAAGGCCTCTACTGCGGTCGTCCCCAAGGTTTCTCCCTACCCTTCAGAAGGATTAAGAATAGGCTGAGTCGTATAATGTGGGGCTTGTGAACCCTTTGACAAGGAATCTGTGATTAAGGCCTATAAACGTATTACTTTATACATTATAATTCTTAATCCTACTACTGTCATGTATTTTTGCTGGGACACCCTTAATAAAAAGACTACTATACTTAATTTAGAACCCATCATTGCTCCTGTTTAAACAGATAAAGTGCAGTCCAACTGGTATAGGATCTCCAGCGTCATCCTGAGCTGTGTTCACCTGCCGCCCTCTCCCCCTAGAACGCCTACAGCCTGGACCTGCTGAGCCCCATCGACGCTCCTCACATCCCGGTCCCCTCCTTCTGCGTGGGCCCCCGGGGCAAGCAGCCGCTCCGGAAGGACACTCCCCACAACCTCCCTTCCCCCACCTACCCCCGACGACCCCCGGCTGACCCCACCGACATTGAGGACTACATTAATGATGTAAGAGAATGGGCTCTCGACACTAAACAGGGTCACGCCGTCACGCCATATGCAACCATACAATATATTCTATCAAATGGAAACTATTAATTTCAATGAGAGCACTCGCATTCATTGCGCCACAATGTTACTTCCAGCACTGCCAACATCTTGGAGCAGCACACAGCGGCATTCATTACCAGTTATATGAATAAAAGCAGAACAATGTTTTGTCCTTTCTACTACTACGGCACTCAGTGGCTTGTCGGGTGTGAGCTTTCAATTTGTTTTGAGTAAAAGTACTTGACGTTCTAGTCCAGTGTTTAAGCTTTTTTAGATCTCTTTTTCTCCAAAGTAGCCTAGTAAAAAGAGAGCCTACAGCGCTTCGTATCAAGACATTAGAACATATCCTGGTCGTTGACTCCATCTTGTGTGCGGGCAGGGTCTGGAGGCGGCCGACCGCGACCCCAACGTGCCGCCCTACGACACGGCGCTGATCTACGACTACGAGGGCGAGGGCTCGCTGGCCGGGAGCCTCAGCTCCATCGCCTCTGGGTGCTCCGACGGCGACCAGGACTACGACTACCTCAACGACTGGGGCCCACGCTTCAAAAAGCTGGCCAACATGTACGACCCACGCTAGCGGGAGAGCCACAGACCCCCTAGACTTAAGGGCTGGCTGATCAAAATCTCACCTGACAGATAATAGGGACCCTTTAAAATACCTTTTAATATACGAACCGATGCTTTACGGATGGCTCTGGGAAGTGTTAAAAGCGGTATTAGAGAAGCTAAGGGTGAATGCTGAGCCTAAAGGAGTTTGGAACAAGGATTTGAGTTGCAGTGTTCATGTCTGAGGTTGTTAGACCTTGTGAATTGCATGACAATCACAGACCACACTGGATTAGGAAGCTTTTAAATGTGTCACTGTTTTTATATTATTTTGTAAGATACATGAGTTTTGATCATATTGATTTTGTTTTGAACTGTATTTTTCCATTTTTTTTTTTATCATAAATACTCCCATCTATGAAAGTTTACAGCATCAGTCAAGTACTTTGATTATTTTACTTCAGTGGGTTTTTCTTGATAAATGTAATATTAGATTTGTTATCTGCACTGTTGATTTTAAATTTAAACTTTCAAAGTTAACAAATTAAACAAACATTACAGTCCAAATGTTATTTTATTTCAAATACTTTTAAAATATTTTAAGCATTTTTACACAAATGTACACATCAGTCATCAGAAGCAGTTTTGAAGTCTGAAGAAGTCTACACTGGAGGTGTAGACTCGTCTTCAACTCGCTATGCTTTTAATTCAGCCATACACACTGCTAGCTGAATTAATTCTGTAGGCTGTAGTTTCCCATTAATTAGCAGATCAAGAAATTTGGTTTAAAACATTGCTTTGTGTGTTATGTTTTCTGAAGCTCTGATCTACTTTTTTCAGCCTTTGGTAATGTCACATATAGGAACAGTAAAACAAAACCTTTTCATTCTTATATAAACACAATTGAACCCTTTGAGAATGCCAACTGATTTGTACTGGAAAAGACCAAACAAATCAACCACAATATTCAGCCCACTGTATATTTGGCTAGCTTAGCTTAAGTCTAGCTTGGCTGTAGCTCAGCCTAGCATTAGCCCATCTAAGTTTAGCACATCCTAGCTTAACCTAGCATATAGAGCCTTCTTGCAGCCAGAGAGCAAGTTGTGGGGCAGGTGTGGGTACGTCAAAGCAGCTCTGGGTCGGGCTCCTGGGTATCCTTGCTTCGGGTAGGAGGCCTGGGCTCCTCCTCCCCGGAGTCCTGCTTGTCCCTCTCGGCCTCCATCCAGGTCTGGGGGGCGATCATCTTCTTGGGCCCATGGGGCGGCACGCCCAGCAGGGCTTCGATGTCCTCGTAGTTCACTACCTCCCGGTCCAAAAGTGCGTTTGCCAACTGGAATGTAGAAGAATGTGGTTCCCAAACTACAAAGCAGTTGTTGTCAAACAGAGTAATAGCACCGCCAAGTGGCAGTGTGAGGGCCGCATTAAAGCCAGTTGCTAACAAGGGGAGTGGAAGAGAGTGAAAACTCACCAGTGTCAGCTTATCTCGGTTGTCCAGCAGCAGTTTCTCAGTTTGTCTGTAGGCCTGTGCTATCAACAGCTTGGCTTCCTGAGGATTAACATCACATAATAACGTATTTTTTGTTCCACAGTAATGCAGTACAACAACCAATCAAATCCTGCTCCGACTTGATGACATCATCACTGCTCAATGTCTACTCGAAAGGGTGTGTGTGTGCGCGTGAGAGAGTTAAGGCGTGTGTTCATGGTCCTGGTATGAATGAGACGCCCTGTCAGTAATGATGCTCACGCTTACGCGTGTACCCGACAGCGACCGTACATGTGCATGTCGACTCGTGAATAGTTAAATCTTTTTGACTGAAATTGTAAACAATTGTCGGGTTCTTACCAATATGAAGAAATGCCCATATTGGTGAAAATGTTGGCGGAAGCAGTCGTAAAGCTAATCGTACATCATAGTAAACTAGGAACAGATATTTAAATATGTAGACCTGACAGATTTCGATCATTCCTGAATTGATCGCTCTTCGATCATGGTAGGCAATATACTGTATATATATGGCCTAAACGCACATTACGATATCAATTGCATAAGGCTTTCCCAGGCTATTAACCAATAAATAATGATTATGATATAATATGTTGGATCTAATGAGGTCTAAAACTAAAAAATAGATATTAATCAAGCACGCAAAAACAACGCTTTTCGGGATTCAGCAGTTATCGTCGCTAAACTCGTTTCGACTTGGAGCGAAGTCGGTCTTTCGCGCCCCCGCTTTATTGTCGAGCACTATTTGAAGACTTTGTACACAAATAAACCTTTGTACTGGAGAAACTATTCTCTCAGTTGTTACAAGGCAGGCCTAGTATGTTTTTGCTGTTCTGCTAAAATTAATCGAGGCGTAATTGTTCTCCACAATGAAACGCATAATTCACATGTATTTAAATCAGTAAAATTCCACCCATTCTCTGTATCGATCAAATGAATGCAAATGCTCACATGAACAGACAAGCACATTGTCGTCAAATGGCCAAAAGTAATTTGGTTGAAGAGGTGGTCGTATTTAGCGATCCCGCTGTGCCTCACCATAGACCGCTTTAGGAAAGCATGCTAAGTCTGTGCAGGTTGATCAATGTTAAATGGTCCATTTACTTTAAAAATAGATTAAGTTACTCCATTGTTAAATTACAGCATTACCAACTGAGTAACTCATAAGTGTTATTGCTTTACAAAAACCTCTTCTCGATTCCTCGCGAGTCGGTTAAAATGACGTTCAACGATATGCCTTTATTACTATAATCAAAAAGTAGCCCAGGTGGGTAAACAGACTAATAGCAAACGTCTTCAGAATATTGGATATAAGACATGTTTGACAGCCAACACCGGATATTGTAAATGTCCCGCTTGGGGGGGGGGGGGGGGTGGTGGTGTGTGTGTGTGTGTGTGTGTGTGTGTGTGTGTGTGTGTGTGTGTGTGTGTGTGTGTGTGTGTGTGTGTGTGTGTGTGTGTGTGTGTGTGTGTGTGTGTGTGTGTGTGTGTGTGTGTGTGTGTGTGTGTGTGTGTGTGTGTGTGTGTGTGTGTGTGTGTGTGTGTGTGTGTGTGTAACCAACGTGATCCATCTGCTGCTGTAGTCCCTGGCTGAAGGGTCTCCGTCCCACCGCCCCCTGCTCCTCCCCCTCGGGGAACGACACCTGGCCCACGCTGGGACACATCCCGTACTGCTTCACCATGGAGTAGGCCACGCGCGTCACCTTCCGCAGGTCATCCTGGGCTCCTGGAGGACAGGGAGTGGGTAAAGACATCCCGAAAGTCTGGTCCAAATAATTTGCAATTCGATTATTTCCCCAAATCATTCAGGCCTAATACTAAAATATAGTTTTATTTTTTTTAGTGCCTTTATTATTGTATCAATAAAAAGGCACTGGCACGCAAGAAGGAGTAGACTACATCCGAGTGTAGGCTACAAACGCGATTAACTATTTACAAGTGCAAAAACGCCAACATATCCTTTATTTTTCTGTGTGGATCGCACATTTTACATCATCAACACCTCTACCCAAGTATTGCCCATGGTACCACGATGCCTTTCAATCGCATTTACATGAAAATTAAACCCCCAATATGTTCAGGGTTTAAGGTGGGACATTGAGGTGCGAAATCAAGACGGGATATTACCTCGGCCAGTGAAAACGCACGGCCCATGCCGGGGAAATGTTTAAAATAAGACGGGCGTATTTGGCAGTGTAAAAACGCTTAAAAGGTACCCTCTCGCAAACTAGCATACATTTTTTTAATCACTTGCACGAAACCCTACTCTCACACACACTACCATTCTCTCTCGTCTCACTCTCACATTACCCTCATCTCTTGTCTCTCTCACACAAGCTATCATAATCTCTCTCACACTGACATACTCACACACACACACAAGCAGCATGCTCTGTCCTTCCGCCCAAACATTACATGTATTTAGAGGATTCAATTAGAATACAGTCTTACACACTTTAGAATCCAAGTGTAAAAAAGTATAGCAAAAGCCGATTTGCGTAAAAGGGGAGTATGATGAGTGGGTGTTCATCCTTAAACTTCCCAATACAATAGACAGACGGTACCTGTGGTGACCTTGTTGAAAGTGATGGCCTCAGAGGCCCTCCCGCCCAAAGCCATACACATCCTCTCAAACAGCTGCTCCTTGCTGAACAAGTACTGGTCCCGCGGTAGCATCTGGGCGAATCCCAGCGCAGCATTGGTTCGCGGTGCTATGGACACCTGTCATCACAGAACACCATCCACTATGACGTTATCGATCACTTTTTTTATAACCAACCCATTGGAGAATGCAATTCTCAAATGTAGGTAGAATGTGCAGGTCAATTCAACACCAGGCCATATGATGTAGCTAATTACTTTAACAACTTCTTTATCAACAAGGTCGATAGTTTAAGATCTTGCATGCAATCACATGATGCCAATGTAACAGACAGCATACATCCTTCATAATGCTTTTTAAAAGCATTATTATGGATAGAATCTGTTGTTTTACGTTTGAAATGGTTAACCAAGATACTGTTTGTGGATAACTTGAATGAAAAAATGTTTAAGATTGCAGCTAGGCTGCTTTCCGAACCAATATGTCTCATTTTTAATAGATGCCTACTTAGAGGTACCTTTCCAATGCCATGGAAAGAGTCCTAAATCAACACATCTTGAATCAGTACATAAATGTACAGTGCAGAATGTGTATCTTATGTAGTGTAGTGTGTATTGTGCATCATGAGTATGTAAGCATGTGTCTGTGTATTGTATAGTGTGTGTACCTTCATGACAGCCTCTGTGTGCTCCAGCAGCCAGCCCACCAAGGCGTGGCCGGACTCATGGAACGCTACGACCCTCTGCTCCTCCTTGGACAGGATTTTACTCTTCTTAACACTCCCTACACACGCACACGCACACACAGGCTGTTTAAAGTCCAACAGGTTCACTGGAGAGGCCTGCCTCCTGCCACTACAATCTGTATCACCCAGATACAATCTATAGTACCAATGAAGCCGTGTCCCTCCAGACCTCCTACCTGCTATGACCCGCTCCACAGCGTACTCAAAGTTAAAGGTATCGATGGACTTGTAGCCCTCCCTGGCGGCGTGGAGAGCAGCCTCATTGCAAATGTTGGCGATGTCCGCGCCTGGGGGACGAGACATGGGAAGGGTTGGAGAAGGGCAGAGGTTCCTTGGCAGCGGTCGGTGTACTGTCTGAGACGTCTAGTGTGGAGCTGTGCGGGGTGTGTTATTGATATCATGGGCTGGATAGTATGCTCCATACTTGGGGTGTTCGACTTAACTCTGGGTTCAATACCGGCAATCTACTTGTAGGCCTTGATGAGCAAGATGCCCTAACCTCTACTGCTCATCGTGTTGTCATGTTTTTTTTAAATCACTGCAGGTTGCTTTGGATAAAGCTCAACGACTAGATAGTTAATGCCGATGGCGAGTGTTGTACCGCTGAAGCCCGGGGTGAGCTCGGCCAGCCTCAGGGAGTAGACGTCAGCTGGCTGGGTCAACTTCAAGATCTTCAGGTGCTGCTCGTATATCTCCTTCCTCTCCTGGAAAAGAACAACCAGCAAACTAGAGATGTTAACACAAACCATGCTGCTTCATCAACACTGCGGAAGGGTTTTATGGGGGGGCGGGACAGTGTGGCGGTTATGTTTTTCCTACCAGAAGGTTGTCAGGTCAATCCCCAAGGTCCTACCTGACACAAGGGAAGGTTTATACCTGTCCTACCTGTAGAGTGGGGAGGTCTATGACGACGTGTCTGTCCTACCTGTAGAGTGGGGAGGTCTATGACGACGTGTCTGTCCTACCTGTAGAGTGGGGAGGTCTATGACGACGTGTCTGTCCTACCTGTAGAGTGGGGAGGTCTATGAAGATGTGTCTGTCCAGTCGGCCTGGCCTCAGCAGAGCGTTGTCCAGGATGTCTGCTCTGTTGGTGGACGCCAGGACGATCACGTGGTCAGTCGTTCCCATCCCTGGCAAAGAGGAGAAGTAGACAGAAGAGGAGAGCACTAAGCACAGGAAACATGTGTTGTGCTTGGCACCCTAATAAATTTGGCCATAGGCTCCTCATGTTCCCATCATGAGAGATCATTTCCATATTCTGCTGGCGTTTGTAGAAGCTCCATGTCTGGGGTATGCGTGTCTGTATGTAGAGTGTGTTTGTGTGTGTGCGCGTGCGTGAGATGGTCTCACCGTCCATCTCCACCAGCAGCTGGTTTAGCGTCTGCTCTTCCTCCGTGTTGGAGAACCCTGACATGTTGGTGGAGCGTTTCTTCCCCACCGCATCAATTTCATCGATGTATACAATGCACGGTGCACGTGCACGTGCCTCCTTAAACAGGCTCCTCACCCGAGCCGCTCCCAGGCCTACATGTCAAACACATACACACACGAACAGGAAGAAATCATTTATTTAGATAGAATATCAGATCTAAGATGGTGCTACCACGGCGATACTGTATGTCGTTGTTTTCCGTTAATTGTGATTCCACTACGATTAATTCATGAGGGACGAGATACTAAATACCAGTGACTCAAAAACAACCAATTTATGTCACAGATTTATTGCCTTAACTGTGGATTTACTTTACATTATGGTCAAAGATACGCCGTTTGGACAAGCAGTGAGGCGGCAAAAGAGAGGCAAGTGTGCCAAGGCTCTGTCACGCTATAAGGAGAGAGGACTATGAACACCTCTACTGGGAATACTCCTCCCAAATGTCAGCATTTGACAAAATGAGATGAATTGTGACCTCTTGTCAGGGTAAACCGCGACTTCTGCGTCTTCTCGTTTGTGTTTTGCTGATTAGTGGCTGTGTGACTCTACATCGGACTCTGTCCTGCTACCGCCCAGCTTTAAGCTCTGACGTGCCGAACGCAGGAGATACATTTTGTACCTCCTGGAGACCGTTTGACCTCCCCGTGAATTCATTTATTTTGAATCTGCTGCCATTTCCATCCCTCCGCAGCCTGACGTGCATGAGGCTCAACGCCCAGCTGCCCCCCCCCCCCATATGAGAAGCAGAGAGCAGGAGCCCGGACTGCGTCGTGATCGTCCTCAGGGACTTCAACATGGGCCTAGTGTTGCCCCTACATGCACTGCAATTTGAGCGCCGCTGCTAAAATCTCTGAGGAGTGGAGAGCAGAGGAAGGAGAGAGAGGGAGGAGAGCTAATGACAGCTAATGACGAGCTCTGGGCCTCGTTCAGGAGCCAGGTATGTTTGTTTTAGATGCCTGTTAAGTTGTTAAAAAGTTTCAGTTCAATAATTTGTTGTTGCTAATGGTCATGTGATGGATCCATACATTGATGGCCTCTCAAAAACGCTCAAGCTCAACCCTGCTCAACAGTAATAACAGTATAAATCGTCAGGCTTGTAAAATGAGTTAGGGATGCAAAGGATGGGTGCTATATAAGGACTTGAAGCCCAAAATACTCCGAATTCCACTCGGAAAGTGCAATTAAACATGCATGAAACTTGGTATACATGCACCATTCGTCATGATGAACAATTTTCCAGATGCAACCCATATTGTCAGACCATTTAGACCTAATGTAATGGCCACAACTCGACCAAACACCAGCACATAAACTGCTTTGGTACCGGAGCTTGTGAAATCTGCAAACTTGGCACACATGTACCAGGTGAATGTGGGACTATGGTCTTAATCTCATAGCAATAAAGCCAAAGACATCAAAGATTCAATGTGAAATATATGCATATCACCAATGTTTAAACAGCTATAACTTTCCATCAAAATCCAATAGGCTCGGCTGTTCAATATGGCTACTAAGAGTAGATACCATAGCATAGCCAAGCCACATTTCAAGTCTATATTGGTTTGAAGTTCCCCTATCCAAACAGTGTTTTAACCTACATCTCAAGAAATTTGATATGTAAGCTAGACAGCGATCTTGTACACAAATGTACTGTATTTAACCATTAACTACCCGTGTTCACGCACTATAACATAGGTTTCACCTATGTTATTCCCCTGCACCGCTGCTGCAGGGGATCCTAGGGGAAACCCGGTTGGCCACTTTACCCACAACCTTCCCAAATATAAACGTAAATTAAATGTCCCACATAGGAGAACATTTTGGATCACTTCAACAGTACCATCAGCGGAGTTTATCACGCAGTCAGCTTATCATGGGCAAGCTTGTCTCAGAGGCGCGGACCATCAGCAATGTAGCCCACAAAGCGGAGTGCTCTGTCCTGTTCACAGACAGTTTCACATTTAGCCATCCTTCTGACAAACTCCTGACGCTGGCAGACGGCACAACCCTTGATTCATCTCCAATGGTGATAAGTCTACCTACAGAAAGTAGTAGACCGCCTGGCTTCCTGGTGCAGCCAGGAGCTGTACACTCTGAAAACTGTAAAGATTGTAGCAAACTAAAAGAAGGAGCCCAGCAACAAGCGACCCCCTCATCATTTGTGACTTCCCAGTCAACAATGGAGTCATTCAGATTCCTGGGGACCATCTCAAAGTGAATGTCCAGCTCTACACAGCCAACATTGAGACCTTCCTCAGCTCATCTGCGTTAATTTCTTTATACATTTACTCTTATTTAAGTGTAAATGTGCTCCTACCCATTTCATAGACTCTAAGCCCTGTAATAACAAGCAATAAAATAGGGCTATAAAACAGCAAACCGTAGACCTTAAAAAAAATGGCCATCAAATCAGGTGTAAAGAAATATGTGTGTGCTCCAACCACCTTAAAGTATTTCAAGTGTCCCTGCGTAACAGATGGAAGCTCCTTACCCCCGATGACCTCCACAAACTCGGAGCCCGCCATGGCCAGGAAGGGCACCTGGGCCTCGGTGGCCACAGCCTTGGCCAGCAGGGTCTTCCCACAGCCGGGTGGCCCCAGCAGCAGGGAGCCCTTGGGGACCTTGGCCCCCAGCTGGATGTACCTGTCTGGGTTCTAACCCAGGGTGGAAATACCAGAGACGTCAGAGAACCCGACGTGTTATGCGCCATAACACCAACAGCAGAACGGTTATCCAATTAACAAAGAAGTGTACAACAGTCGTAGCTCATTATCTCATTGGCGGGCGAAATTCTCTGGGCGGGCGAAGCAGAGAAGGGGAGGCAACATGTCCCCATATGAGGGCAGAGGCTGCGCAGGAGCAGGATAGCTAGTGCTCTTTTTACACCTTTTTACACAATGTTGTAAACCTCATAAAGTGAAATTTTCATGCCATGGGATCTTTAACTGAACTGTATTTGTGTAACCCTTACATAACATTACTTATATTACAGAGTATAATACATTCATTAGTGATAAGTCACAAATTATGATTACGAACAATTATTGCCATGTCACAACTAAATCATGCTTTGAATGATTCTTCCTAAAACAAAAACATACCAGCAGAAAGAATAAACCCAATACCCAGAGACATCCCATAAATCAAAGCCCCATCTTGCCCTGCCTTGCAAAGGACTCTCACCTTTAGGTAGTCAACAAACTCCTTCACCTCCATCTTGGCTTCATGCATGCCAGCCACATCCTTGAAGCTCACGCCTTTCCCGGATTTACCGTCCACAATGGTGAACTTCGCCATCTTCAGCTGATTCTGGTATTAGCATCCACAAAATACAATCCGTTATGTGGCTGTAAGGCAAAATACATATCTGTTGACTTTCTCAAGAGGTTGGTGTGTCTACTCACGAAGGCACTGAAGCCTCCCTCTCTGCCGCCCATGCCAGCAAGACGGAATAGGTACCAGAGGATCGCAACGGCAATGGCCGCCATGCCCAGGGCATAGAGCGCGCTGCCATGGAGAGAGGGGGTGTTAATATTAGTTTTGTCACAACGACAGGTAAGATGCTTACCACAGATTCTACTTGCCCCAGAGGAAGTACTACCACCACATGTGTATCATCTAAGCAACAGGGTTCTTGATATAATATAGTCATATACCATTAATATAGTAATATAGCGATGGGATCGATTAATCTCAAAACAACTAATATCATAATACAATGAAATACTTCTACCATTTTTGATATACTTTGGTGCTTTCTCAAAGATATATATATATTTTTTTTAATTTTGGCCGTCTCATCTAAAAGACGAAACATTAATTCAGCTATTTGTTGTTGTAGAAATGAAGTGCCACCATATTAATATAGCCCCTTGGGAAAAGGACCTCTTCTTACTTTCCGAAGAATCCGGTGCGTTTGTAGGACACTGGGATCCTGTCCTTGTTGTCGATGTTCAGCTCTTTCTCCGCTGCTCTCAGTTTTTCCTCAAACTTGTCGATGTTGGCCACCTGCATGCGGTACATCAGGGCCAGCCTCTGCAACACAAGACACACTAAAATGCCTAATCTACTCAAGGGCCCTGCACGAACGCAAAATGCGGCCAGCTCTGCAAAGATCTGCGTGGTTTCTGACACACAATGCAGATCATTGAGGACATGCTGTATGCAGAACTGTGTATGCAGCATTACACAGATAAAATACATTTTTGAAAGACATTTCCATTAAAGAGAAGGTAGGGGTTGCTCAAGGATAACCTAGAGATAGACATAGGATGGATAGTCTAGTGATATCTAGTGGATATCACTAGACTAGTGTGAGTATTAAATCCACAACGCTCTTGCTCATTTGATGCCACACAGAGTGAGATCAGAGTGACGTACGGGCCTTCCGAAGATCACAGCCCCGGGATGGAGATAGATCTCCACTATGTCGCTCTCCGGGACCACCTGAACGCGGGACACCTCCCCCTTGGCCAGCATCTCATGGACGAAATCGTTCCAGGAGATGTTTCCACCACTGGTGTTGATGGAGTTCAGCAGGCTCATGATGAGGGCGATGATGAAGAGAGTCCGCAGGCGCTCACGGTACATCTGGTCCTCCTGCTCACGACGCTTCTTCTCCTCTGGGGAGCGAGGGAGAGGGTGAGCGGTACCGATTGGGAGAGAGAAGAGAGGGAGGAGGGGGTTGAAAAAAGTGAGTGGAATCGAGAGTTGGAGGGAGAGAAAGAAAGAGCGGAGGCAGTGAGAGATGATGAGGGAGACATAGATGGGGAGAGAACTCTTTGTGTCAATGTAACGATGACATGCTGCAAAGGATAAAGGACAAAATGTTTTACCATCATCTTCTTCAGGCGTTTTCCCCTTCGGCCCATCACTTTTACTTTTCTCCTTCTTGGACTGGGATGTGCTAAAGAAGTGTGTGTCTGATATCAAACAGAAATACGTCAGGGGATTCAGTGAGGATTATGTCTCCTCATTTTAGATTCGAGATCAATAGAGTATGGATGTTTTACCGAAGAGATTCATTGCACACACTGGATAGGTCAACAGGTGTTTCTTGAGCAGAATTCGGTTTATCTCCCATAACCTTGGAGTCAGCGGTATGTAGGTTGTTTTCTATAGTTAAAGACAGAGTTTTAGCGGATTTCATGACAGTCATTGAAGGCATTTTTCGTCAAAGGTGCCTCACATGCAAAGGTTGATGCCATAATCTCAGAGTAGATCGATAGACACAACACAGCTTACCTGGAGGGGTATAGGTTGGGGTCTAGTCTGAACCGAAATTAACCTTTGTAACCCTGGGTGCAGTTGCTTTGTGTAGCTGTAGCATTTGAATAGCAGAGGGCTGGCATCACCACCAGTGTTCACGGATGGTTGTTGTATAGTATTCCGTAAGGACAGGGTCCTCAGTAAGGTAGCACTGTGTTTTTTACACAAGCCCGCACGGCGCTGCAAAAGCAAAGCAGCCATGTTGATATCGGTCGCGTTAATCCAATAGTATAATTGGCGTCAAATACATAGCTTGAAATCGTGTTTCGTCGTTGCAGGTTTGTTTGCCTGTGTCCTAGCTGTTTGCTAGTTAAGTCACCGTGAGGGTACGTAGTTACACAAAGACGTGCATTGCGTTTGCATTGCGCAGAGAACACAGCACTACAGCGTCCTATGTAAATACAACAACCTTAAAAACTATACATAAGGAAACACTGATCAACTTCAGGACTTTAGAATCATTTAATTATTATTTTTAAAAACGAGCATAGTATTGGTGATCTTTGTAAAATAGATTAAACTTCCCCGTTTCATAACGTTGTTCAGTAACCCACTCGTTGCGCAAAACTGCGCATTAGTAGAGACATTTGTCTGCGTTAATTATTTTATTTTCAAGTGATTCATGTGGTAATAACACAAATATTAAAATATTATAATCATATGCTAAACGAAAACGAAAATATTGATAGATCAGTTCATCATTGAAAAACCTTGTGTGCATTATATTGAATGAGTTTTTTTCTTTTTCTTGGAAATATTATTTAGATTGCTGTGGTGGATTGATTTCTAAACAATCTTTTGAGTGTTTGGATGGTTGTGTAATACAACAGTTAATACGATTGGAACCCATAAGATTCACATCTAATTAACAATAACATTTATTCCTTGTTATTAAAATGCCGCATTACTTTGTCCTCAGACATTTTGGGACGTTCAAGATTAAACCTGAAACAATATATTTATATGAATAATTATGAGCATATTAAAAACACCATGAGGGTTAAGATAAAAAGATCTATACCCATATTTTAGGATTCAGCCAAAGACCATGCCAAACAACAGTGGTGTGTTAGCCGCAAGCGACAAAGGAGGTTGGCATCAATTACTGGCAAGGTCATCACAATCACTTAAGAACACTTAGAAAAATGTAACGCTCCACAGACTTCTTGACCGAAATAACAAAGTTAATGTTGGTGGTCGCCACCTCTTAGTCGCTTGTGGCTATTTGTGTATAAAGTACAAGAAAGTACTCAAGCAAAGGAACTGAATCTTAGTTGTGTCCCTGGTAAGACTAAAATTTGCGGATAAGAAAATAAACAATCATAAAGTAATAGGTTACGTCCTCTGGCTGGCCATGGACTGCTGTTTCGGTCAACTCGCAGTCTACGGGTTTATTTAATACAGACTCTAAGCATGCTTATCTAACTCCCAGCACTAGACCACCAATTAGAATGGCACTTTTAAATGTTGCTAACAGATCACTTTTAGTCTATATAATCTCAACACACCAGTTATATTTTTTATTTATAACTGAAACATGGTCGGAGAGCAATAGTGCAGCAGTACTAATTGAAACAGCCCCCCCCCCCAAGTTTTAATTTTCTAGAGGTCTGCTGTGTCGGCAAAGAGAGGTGGGGGTGTTGCTGTTTTGTAGACTTTTGAATGTAAACAAATCTCAATTGGGGAATTCTATACTTTTGAGTATCTCTGTACTGTCCTGAAAAGTTTTTACCAATTGTTTTGTACAGACCACCCAAATACTGTTCCAATTTCATTCATGATTTTTCCGAAATGCTGTCAATCATATCTACAGATTTTGATTGCTATATTATAACTGGAGATATTAATATCAGAGGCCATACTCTAGATTGAATGATCACTAAGGGCAGTGTCTCCCCTATATTCATTCAGCAGTGGGGCACTGCCGCTGCTGGATTGTCAGCGCCAATGCAAAAATAAATAAAAAATAGAATTGCAAAAAGGTTTCTGCCAAGTTCAAAGCACATTTGCACAATGATCTGGTCTCAGCAGATACCTTGACCTTGGTTGTTATGTCATATTTGGAAGCTCAATCTGCACATTTTTCCCCAAAAAATCTCACCAGAAGTTACCATTTAAAGAGTTCAAAAAGCGTTGCTAGGTTATCAACTCACAGCACCACTACTATAAAAAAATCTAGGGGAAACACTACTAAGGGTGTTAGTATTGCTGTAGTGAATGTATTAGACTTAGCTCTATCTGATAATTTCTCTGTCTTTTTTGATGGGCTGGTCTCTCCGATCACTCAAACTAATTCCAAAACTGTCATTAAACTAGACACATGGGTTTGCCTTTGAATTATATGAACAGATACTCTGCTTCCCATCTTGACTGAAAAGTACGGTTTCCATGATCCATGAACAACTATTTTTACGAGATTACGTTAAATAGCCCTCTATAGGAAGAGTCAGAGCAGACTCTTCTTCCTCAGGAGGCTCAGGTCATTTGACGTGAGTGGCAGGCTACTAAAGATGTTCTATCAGTCTGTGGTAGCCAGCACACTGTTTCTTTTCTGGGATGTGCTGGGGAGGTTGAGTCCAACAGACTCAACAAGCTGGTGAGGAAGGCTAGCTCTGTTGTGGGACTAGAGCTGGACAGTCTGGAGGTAGTGGTGGAGAGGAGGATGAGGGGCATATTCAAGTCCATGGGCAACCCCTCCCATCCCCTCTATGTTGAGCTGTGGCAGAAGGATCCTTTGTGCCTGCAGCCATAACGCTGTACAACAGCGTGTGATATATTTGCATGCATGTGTGTGTGTTTTTGTATGTGTGTATATGTGAATATGTATGTATATATGCAAATATGTATGTATATATATATGCATGTGTATATATGTGTGTTTATGTGTATGTGTGTGTGTCTGTGTGTGGATAAGTATATAGGCTACATGTACGTGCAGATAGGTATGTGTGTGTTTGTGGATATGTGTGTGTCTGTGTGTATATTTACATATACACACCTTATACCTCAATTGCCCCCTGGGGACAAATAAAGTTTTTTTGAATTTTGAATTTGAATTTGAATTTGAATATATTTATATTTACTAGATCACTGGGCCACTTTTTCTCTTGGTTTAGATTGCAGCTTCGTTTACATTGCATTTCTGTAGCTAAGCCACTTTATAATTTAAAATATACACTTTATACTGTCTACTTTTTGCCCTATTTGTTCTTGTTTGTTCTGTTTGTCTTGTCTTCTCCTTACTTTTAGCATTTTGTTTAGCATTTACCTTTAGCGTCGACAGAACTGTAGATTCAAAAATAGATTTTCACATCTGCCAAGAATGTCTACGTTCTGAAGAAACTCCACCACCACCAGAGTGAGCCAGTGTTGCGTTTAATTCCATCAGATCGCAGATGCAAGGGAAAGTTGTTTTCATATTATGAGTCCACATCTTTTCAATAGCACAGATGATCTACTTCTACTACTATTACTACTACTACTACTACTAGGCTACTACTACTACTAATAATAATAATAATAATAATAATAATAATAATAAAATATACGTGTGAAAAGCAAACCAATAATTTCAATTAAAAAATATTCCAGAAATATATTCTCTTATTGGGTTGAAGCTTTGTTTCTTTTCGGGCACTTTCGGGCACTCTGGCGCTTGGCTTGTGAACTGGCATGTCCTGCTTTATATTAAAATTAACTGAACCTTCATTATGAGTTTTCATTATGTAGACTATACACAAAAATACCCACTGCATTTGCTTAGTTCTAAGCGTTAATAAGAGATAATGCTGGTTGCAAATATTATTTAAACTTTAATTAAATGTATCTTTTTTTTTTTCCTTTTCTACGATTCTCATTTCTCTGGAATCAATAAAACAAATAATAATGACTGCTAAACTAATACATAACTACTAAAACAACCACCACGACTACTACTACTACTGCTAACAACAACAACAACAACAACAACAACAACAACAACAACAACAACAACAACAACGAGATAATGAAAATATTAAACCTAATCGTAATACGTGTATTATCGTTCACATACCAAACAATCAAACTATAGCAATTAGTTTATTCTACTGCAATGTAAACTGTGCGCCGACGTAAGCCATGTTAGATCCATGTACACGCCTCAAACACACACAAAAATGGCCTTGGTTGGTCCAAAATGGTCGTTTTCGACCATGTGTACGCCCTCTCGTGCGCGCCAATCACATTCAGCGTCTTAGCTCTCGAAGCGTTTATATTCCCCGCCCCCTTAGTCTCGCGGGAACACAAGGCATCGTACTTGTAGTCTCGCGAAGTCACGTTTTGTACCGCGATACTACCCATCCCGATACTGAAGTCAAAGGCCGCTCGAGAACGTTCGCACGGGTCTGCAAGGGGATTAAATCGGAACATAATATGATATTTCGACGTATTTCGCCTCCAAACTAAGCCTTCGTTTTTTATTGGACATTTAACGGACTATGGTCGCTGGAGAAGCAATAATATTCGTGTTTGTATGCGCGTATCCTGGAAATATTTGAGTGTTGTTCTTCTTTAGCGCTAGCCGCGCAGGGAGTTCACTCCGATGTTTTTATTAATGAAACAAATGACGACGTTAACCAATGGGAACATCTAGCATCGGTCGGGAACACCTAAGGGCACTCTTGTAATAGTCTGATACTACAATTTAAAGTCTGTGGAGCATCTGACGCAGGTAAGCAAACCATGGTCTTCATTACATTGCTAAATTGACCCTTGCTTACCCACAGGCATTGCATTCCAAGCGACGTAACCTTGGTGTAGCGACGGACTGGTGTAGTTGCTTTCTGCTTTTTTGACAATATACACACATTTTTGGTTTAAAACATGCGGTGTTGTTTCGAGTGAGTTCATCACGTTAAATGTGGGTTGCTTTTGTTTTGGCTCGGTTGCTTATGCTAGCGAATCCACAGGTTGGTTGAGAGCTGCTACGTGATTATTGATGATTGCCTCTGGTCGGCCCTTTTTTGTTTTGGTGTTCGAAAACTAATTGTGGGTAAACTGTTATGGTACAATTTTTGGGCCATTAAGGTCCTGTTTTTTTTGTGTCGATTGCTGGTTTTTCTTCTAAGAACTACAATATTCAAGCTGTAGAGAAGCTCCCATGGCCGAAAACAAGACAACATGACCGCTTTATTATCATCAACACTGACCGAAGCAGTATAGTTATGTGTTTCTCCACTATACTTGTCACTACAACAACAATAAATCAATAAGAGCAGTATTACACGACAGCAGACAACACATTATTCACATCAGGGAGACTGTTGTTATTATGGTGCCTGTATTATCACTGAACAACACGCATACGTCGCAGACCCCTTTTCCAATATGATCATGAAATACCACTAGTGATACGTTTATTTCCACCCCAGAGAGAAATATAAAATCCCTGGAAGATTAAAACCGGTTCCTCTGCACGTCCACGTTATAACGGATTAGTTGTATCAGGAAGTGATATTATATAGCTATGCCCATCAACGTGTTCTGCAGGTAGGAAATCATTTCAAGTTACTCCGTTTGGGTCTCCTCAGGGCTTCAACTATGAACACTCTGAACTCCGCTCTGGTCAGCACTTGAGAAAGCGGCGGCTTTGCTGCAGTGTTTGGTGCCGTGGCCACTACTGCAGTGTTTCCACTGGTGTTTTCTCTACGCGTACTGCTTGCTTGGGCGTTCACGTTGACTCTACTGCAGACGCAGCGATGCACAACACCAACGACGCAATAAACTGCTTTTCTGTAGCCTCCTCAACCTACTATACATACCGTTAGGAAACACACCTAGTCATTTAGTTAGTCATTATAGGCAAGCGAGTGCTTTACACGTTGATTGCATTTTCTAATTGCAGTGTTCCAGGTTTATGGTCCATTTTTTTTTATAAACAAACCAAGGATGATTATGTACAGGGATTTGTGTTTCACTGTTGATGGTTGTTCCTTCGTTTTTGGACGTATAGCACTCAACTTCAGCCTGCTAACATTGCATTGCAACTCTAGTAAACAAAACGGTACAGATCCGAACCGGGATGAGTCACTACAGCAAGAGTAAATTGGTTCCCTTTCATCAGTCCTAGATACTCAGAAACAGTGATTATTTTGCCTTGACCTCAGTTGTTGGATCCACAGCCTTCCTTTTGAATCGCTCTATCAACCTATAAGGAATTTGTAACTAATAGGAATAATTATCCAGAAGAAGTTAGGGTGTCCGATATTGCTCTTGGCTATTGCGTCATACTTCTGTGCTCTGATAGTGTGGTTAATGCTACTTAATGTTGAATCAGGGTGACTCAGAATACGTAGCTATTTGTGTTTGACCAATGAATGAATGACACCAGGCCTTGTGGCTCTAACAGGAAATAAGGTCTTAGTGGGGTCAAGGGGGTTAGCCACTTTGTTGTGATCTGGGTCTCCTCCTGATTCTTGTGTTTACCAGGCACGCTATTGTATAGGGGTATCCTGTCCCACACATAGGCGCCAGTGGTCAGGGCACTGACTGTTGATGTGGTCTCCCAGATGGCCAGCCTTTCCTCCTTATTGCCCAAAGACCTGGATCCTCTTTCCAGCCCTGAGCACACTAGTGCCATTCTCCCATGATGATGCATCATGGAAACTTTCTTTGGCTCCACTAAGCTCAGGGTGCTGATTGTGTTTAGCTTCTTCCTGTTGGCCTGGTGGCTGTCTTCCTACTTCCTGTCAGTATGCCGGTACAGTCTTCCTCTGTTTGTCTCTGGGGTTACCGTTTTAGCTACTGTCTGTCTCACACTCTTCCCTGGTAATATGTCTGGAATTTATATGGGTGGTGCAGATAATTGTTAACTCCTTGGATGGGTTTCGGGGACTGGGATGAAGATAGGGGTGTTTGTTTTGCACCTAATGCTGTGTTTGTTTACAACTCCAAATTGTTGCGCCTTCAGGGCAGATTCCTCCTCATTCGTCAAATGGTTGTATTTTTACCCTCTCTTGCCTCTGAGAAAAAACATTCATCAGATCTTTCAGAGAACCATTTCTTGGTTGAGGACCATCAAACTGATTATGTATATCTGATATAGATAGATAGATAGATAGATAGATATCCTGATATCCTGATATGCCTTAGAAGGCTGAATCTTCCATCTGCCAATGTAAATAATTAAGGTTGACCCGTGTTTGGTGTCGCCAAGGTAACCAGGTCTGAGAGGGACCTCCCACTCTCCCTCAGAGAGAGGGAGGGGCAGTGAAGCTCTGTGGTTCTTTTGGTAAACAAGCATGGCGGCTCCCTCCTTCCTTATCTCCCTCTGTATTTCTTTCCTCACTCGTTGTCAAATTTACTGTGATATACCACAATCTCACCAAACATCCTCGTACCATGTGAGCCCTCCCTCCCCTAGCACCTCTAAGCCAAACAGAACAAAATGGCGGGCTCAAGTTGAGCTGTCCATGGGGATGGTGGAGCTTCATTTAGGGACTTGAAGACTTCTCATCTCCCCTGGTGCCTGCAATTGTTCAACGGCAGTAATCTTTATATTTACCGTCACTGTGGCTCCACTGCATCAAAGGAAAGAATAACTTTGGCTGGATACAGATTTTTTTTCCTCCCAGAAATGTAACTGCTTTCCATTTGATCTCGTTGATAGCATCACTACACATGGAAAGTAAATGCATTTCCAATGCATTATCTGCTTTAATTTTTTAAAGATGGTGGCCGACTGTAATATTTCAATAGATGGGAAGAATTTTAAGTCCCATTCCGGTAGGCTGTGTAGGTTGTATTTTGATGTTATTGCCATAGTAGTAACCAGTCAAACTTTCACATTCTGCCATGTCGGAGACTCCAGCTGCTGTTTTGATTTGTTGTCTTGAGTATTAAAAAGCTCTCTCATAGAACCATGGTCTCTGCGGTTAACTGGCCAGACAGTGTAGCCGACGGGAGAACCTTGGTAATGCCCCTGTCACTGTTGCGCAATTGTTCTGGCCTGCGGTCGCTGGTTTCCGAACCAGAATATCTGAGCGGTTCCTCTAAACTACCCCGCAACGCTCTGATGTATAAAAAATGAACTCTGAAGCCCACTCCTGATAGGCTTAGACATAACTTCATGTTGACCCCTGCTCCATAACCAGCCGCAAGCATTACTTCCATACTTGTGCATGTGGAGATAAACTGTAAGCTGATGGGATGAGTGTGTCTGTGTGTATGGGGGTGGGGGTAGGGGGGCGGGGATTTGACCATGTGAGGGATGGAGGGGCGGGGGGGGGGGAGCTGGTCTGGCCAGGCTGCATCTGAAATCACCAGGGCCCTCTAGGCCTGCAAGCCTTTTGATGGGCCAGCTGCAGCCATTCAGACCAGCCATTTACATTGAAATGCAGGGACAGGAAGGGGGGAGCGTGGTGCCTCTGTGGTGGTTTGTGTGTGGGGTAAGAGGCTACCTAGCTGATAAAGACCAGAGGGGGAGCGGTAGGAGGGGGGGTATGTGTTGCCGCAGGGCTCTGTGTTTCACACAAAGGCCATAAGCACCCTGCTATTTAACAACACCACTTCCACCACTCAGCTCTTTCTGAGCTCATAGTCTCGGTCCACACCGCTGATTCATCAGGGTTCGCGTTTGTCAAAGCACCTCTTGAGCCGGCCTCTGCTGCCCTGTGCACGGCCACTGAAGGGCTCTCTGTCCTCTGTCCAGTGCAGTTTCTAAGCTATAAAGCTTTTGGATGAAAACCTTTTTTATGCAGCACCTCTCCCTTGTTTTCAACTCGGTTTACAACACCATAGCAACAACTCTATCGCCATGGCTACAGCAAGCATTGATTAAAGGCCTTATTGTCGCACTAGTACAGAAAAGAAAAGCCAAAATCAAGACTTGTGTGTGATACTCTATGACATAATCAAGTATAAAAAACAAAGGAGAATTTTTATTGGATGGAATTTGCAGAGTCATTGTAGTGTCGCTGCCATCTTTAGCCTGCTTTATCTTCATTGCCTGTTTGTAATCTGATTCATGCAGGAACATTTAAGGAGTGGCTATTATAACTTGTATATGATTTTGGCACACCAATGTTGTCATTCAAGTGTAAATGTTTTTGTATGTATGCATGTAAAACAAAAAGCAAGTTACACAGCCAAAGGCATCGAATCCTTTCAAAAGGTTTATTTGAATCCCTGTGCCATTTGACTGGTAAAATAGACCATTTTTGGAACTCATAAGTTGATCCATAGACACGCTGTGCTGGATCTAAAGGAGGCCAGTGTGTCATTCCCTGAGTTTATCCAGCTTTCCAGGATGGCTCTTATCTCCTGTGAGATATGTTGGGGTGTAGGAGGAGGCGGGAGAGGAAGAGGAGGTTCCTGGTTGGGGGAATGGGGTATTCCCTATGTGCAATGGGGCTCTGGCCACAGGCTTGAGGCCAGAGTTAAGCCTCGTTCAGGTTAAGTCTAATGGGTCAGGACTTGAGACTTAAATCTCAAGTCCTGAGACTTAAGTCTCAAGCGGTCAGGACTTTCAGTTTATTTTAATTATTTCCTTTCTTTCATACTTGCTTACTCAGCTTTCTTTCCTTCTTCTCTTTGCTCCCCCTGTTATTGCTGCCTGCCGGCTTGAACATAGCGTGGGAACCAGAGGAATCTGCAAGCTCATGTTATTTTCTGGCGCATCATGCGTCTGGTCTGGGCCGTCTCTCGGTCAGACAGACTTCAAGCAGACTGGGTTGAGCTAATCACAACCGCTCCTCGGGGGCAAACTCGTCACCTTTTGACGAAATTCACCCTTTTTAACTCAAACCGGGCAGGACATTCATGTGAATTGTGTAAATCTGATCAGATATATGTTGGGAGGGGGTGGCGGTGGTCTACGTCTCATCCAAGTCAGTACTAGCAACTGAGAGACAGAGTAGGGCTTTTTGTTGACATAATCTTGTTTTCTACCCAAACTCTTTTTTGTTGATAATTCATTGCAACAATTTTTTTTTTAACCAGGCCTATTCCTCACAGAGATCCCCTGCCTCGCTATGCTCACTGTCATCACTATCATGATGCTCAACGAACCCCTCCCACAGAATGTCTTCCTTGCTCCCATCAAGGGCATTTGATACGCAGCATTTCTTAAATCCATGAATGATGCTCTCCGGTGAAATGGCATCCCATGCTTGGAGCATCCATATTTCCAAGCATACATGTACAGAGCAGATGCGCAGCTGGCTTCTAAATAATCCAGTAGGCGTCAGTGACTAATTGTCTGACAGGAGCCACTCTGTGTACCTCTTGCACAGATTGTCCTTAAATGGCTTGACGACTAAGTGCAACTGAGTTTCAAGTGTCCGGAATGCATCCAAAACAAGCATATTTCTCTTCTTCTGCGGCGCCTGCCCCACACTATCTTGAGCCTGTCAACTACCAGTTCAGTGTCCATGCAGCCCTTTTCCTAGGCACGCACGATAATGCTAGCTGGCATCGCCTCTTTTGGTATAGTCTTGCATTTCAAAATCACATATGGGGGGAGTTTGGTCCCGTCTCCGAGACACGCCAACATTACAGTGATTCGTTTTTTTTTCATTTCCAGTAGATCGCACAAAAACTGATTCGTCCCCTTTCTTGGCAACAGCTGACAACATCGCTAATTAACACCGCAACCACACAGAGTTAAACATGGCTACCGGTCAAACATATTTTCTTTTTGCGATCATTCTGCGCACGCATCCGCCGTGTTGATAACCAAATTATCCCCCTACACATGGCCAAATCCCTCTCCCGACACACGAACAGCAATTAGAGGATAATGTCTGTGGATATCGGCCCAATTTTACTCATCGGACCGATGCCGATTTGTTAAAGAATTACGTACATCTACCGATACCGATATTAATGCAGATATCGTGCATCCCTACTTTGCATACATAACGCCAACTTAAATCAACGGGGCACAGATTTTACAATGTTTAAATTGTAAATGATTCGATAAACTTGTAAATAAGGTGTCTATAATGAAATAAAGGATTGCTCAAATAAA
The DNA here is from genome assembly GCF_031168955.1 of Gadus macrocephalus. NCBI lineage: Eukaryota > Metazoa > Chordata > Actinopteri > Gadiformes > Gadidae > Gadus > Gadus macrocephalus. The sequence continues at coordinate 13,516,694 of NC_082395.1, forward strand.
TATGCCATCCAGAATCTGAACAATTCAATGCAGGACAATGCAGAAATGGTATTGCCTTAGTGCATATCTATTTAGGGCTCCCTGTCCAACTTAGTGTCGTACAGGAGCCCTGTACGATGACGTTTTGCATACAGCGCAGGTAATGCCACTTTGGAAAAAAGATTCTGCGAGGGGTTAACATCAGGGTTGCCGCGGTTTGGACATTTTCACACCGAGTAATACACTCGTGTCAACACCGGTATTACCGAGTATAAAGGGTATAAACTTTGAAACTAGGTCAACCGCCATCTTCTCCATCAACTCTCCTCTCACACTCGGTGACGGCGTCCGGAAGTGCGCCAATTCTCGGAGCGCCAATTCTCGGAGCGCCAATTCTCTTCCGCACAGTGCAGAACTGTGGCCTATTTTACAAATTTTTATTTTCTTAATTATAATTAAGACACCGGTAATACCGTATACCGCAGCAACCCTAGGTAACATATTTTGTCAAGTATGTTTACCATTTTCTTGAAGCTTTCATTACTGACAGTGTTTATTGGAAACAAATGGAATGTGATTGCATTGGTGAACTTTGTGACCTGGATGGGTACTGTGTCACGCTGTACAAGCTTGCTTTTATGGACATCTGAGTTGACGTGGGACAACTCGCATAAGCAGCCGATGCAACACTTTTAGCCTTCATGCGTTCGTAGTCATACTCTATTTTGTGATGTTTTCAGGTGGCTGTATAAATTAGTTGCGTTGCCTTGCGGCATTGTCAAGCCTGCCTCCAGTATACTAGGTTTCAGGCTTCGCGCTGCGGTGCAGTTTGTGCTGGACTCACGCAGACAGCATGTGTAAAGGAATGTTTGGTTTGCTTTGCAGCAGAGCCAGAGGGTATACTGCATGTGCGGGGCATGCTTATTTATTTTTCTTTTGTGCGGAACATGCATTATTTTATAAGCAATTTGGGCAGGGAGCACACATTTTAAATATCGTGCGATCACATACATTTTATCGTGGGATGCCAATATCGCTATCGTGATAACATTGTGTAGCCCTACTGTGGATCGTCACATCCTTTGCATCAAGCCGGTTAACACACTAGCCGGTCTTGTACAGTTGTACGCAGCTTTTATTGGAAGTATAGCCTTCAACTTTTCAACAGGAAGTCAAAGTCCTGATATAAAAACATAATTGAAGCGGATTAACAAGGCATATTAAAAAATGCAAGCAAAACGTGCTCACCAATGGGCACTTTGTAGATGAGTCTGGTAGTGGATGGTCACCACCCTCTGTGAATCACCCACTTTCGTCAGGAAGGCAGTGAAGGCACACACGATGATTGATGCTGGCATATTGACTTCAACCGAGGACTATTGCACGTCACCTATTTAATATCAGAAAAGCTGCATTTCAATTATTGTATTGTCCGTCAATTTCCTTCAAACAAGCAGAACCAGGTCATAAAGACCAGCGAGAGTTTGCTAACCAACAGCCATCAATAAACCCGGGTTTTGAGTTGAGTAGAGGTAAACAAACAAACCTACCAAACATGCAGTTCCGTGTTTGGAAGGTATGTACACGTGCGCTTCACACTGCATCTGTCACTCATTAATAGATATCATACAGCCTCATTAAGCTTGTGCAGGTTAATTCAAATTATATGTCAGAATCATGTTTATCATTTATAACTTTATTACTGTTCAGTCATTTTAGCAGACGCCTTTTTATCGGTATTGACGTTTAGATATATTTCATTAGGAGCAGGTAAAGTAGACTTTTTAAATGGAGATTGAAACTTGAACCACTCGTCTGATAGGCAAACATCATAACCACTAGACTAAGTGTCTCCATATTTCATTAATTTCATTTATAATAGGAGTATTGAGGGTGCTGATGTAGTGCTCTGAATGGGGTTTGGGGGAAGGCTAAGTGCTGAATGGCCAAATGCTGGCATGTGTTTATCCTGTTCCATCTGCAGGCAGTGGAAAAAAACATCTCCAGTTAGCCTGCACAGGGACTTTCCCCTTTGAGTATGTGAAGGCGTGGAAAGCTAGCTCTTAAAGGTACAGGCTAGCTAGGCTAAGCCCTGGCCAAGCCACCTTTTAATGTTGTGGAAAGTCATATGCCTAGATATTTCTGACCTGATATCATTGTGTAAGCGCATGTTTGTGTGTATGTTTTAGCCGAAAAAAAAGGCGGGAATATGAAATGTCTGCCAATGGTAGACAAAACATTTTGCTCGCCATGGGAATTTTTGAAAGTTTTCCCATGTATTTTAACCATTTTCTGCACACTTGTTCGTGTGTGCTAATGGTGTCTGTTTGCATACCTTTGAGATTTCACAGTCCCAACTCTTTTTATAGAAGAAGCGGCAGTCAGCAGTGTAATCTATGGTGTGGATGTAGGACGGTGCTCGACTCGTTCTCATGACTAATACATGCACACACAAGCAGCACTCCCTTCACTGGCTTTTTTAAGGGAGACTTGGAGGGGAGAGTAAAGGGGCTTCGGCCAACCACTAAACCCAAATGGTTCTCCTTCCTTGGGTTAATTCAGTGTGTCTTACGCTATCTGACAACCATATCCAAACAAGGCAGTCCCTGGCGAGGCTTGGTTTGTTTGGGTCTTCTTCGGGAGATCTTGGTGGTCCTTTCAACAGAGTCTATATTTTAGACTCTGGGGCGGAACTAGTAATCTATTTAGGGCTCAAGCTGCTATATAATGTTTTTCCTGCTCAATGATGAAGCTTTTGGGTGTATCAGGGCTATGTCATTTCACACTGCAGGTGACTTATAAAAATGTTCATGTTATAACTGGGGGTGACTTGTGTCACCCCCAGAAAAAAAAAGTTTGGTTCCTGTCAGTTGAGGTCATGGGAATTTATTTTATTTTTTTATTTTATTTTTTCCAGCGGCAGCAAATGATAGGTAGGTTGTTTTCATTTAAAAACGAGAAAATTCGCTGATCCTTGTATAGAATGAAGAGGAGCTGTACGAAAACGTAATTATAGTTTGCATCAAAAAAAAAAAAACTTTCATTTTTTCCAAAGTGGCATTACCTGCGCTGTATGCAAACTTTTTTTTATTTTTTTTTAAAGCTCATAAAATAATTTGGGTCGCACATAAATTGACCCGGCCGATAATCAGTCGATCCCTAATCCAGGGTAACCGTTAAGTCTTAAAATTATTAAATTTCATTTCCAAAACTAAGGATAGAATTTAGGATAGAAGGATAAAAAGCATTGAATTTCATTTGGAAAGTCTCGATTTTTTTTTTTCTATGGATGTCCTTTTTCTTTAAAAAAAACATTATCACTAGATTTAGTCTTGTATCCTAACGTAGCGCAAATCAAATATTCTGTGTAATTTCCATGAAGCTAAACAGTCTAGAAGCTTTGCTCCTAATACCAATTCATACCTGTAGTAGTGTTGTCAAAAATATCTATATTGAATTTTTGTTTCAATATCATTCTCTTCAGTATCAATACACAAATACCAGCTGCATTTTTCTCAATCTCTTCTCTCGGACAGCGAGTTAACAGGCACATTAGCGCCCAAAGACCCCCGCCTCCTCTCACTCACTGGCAGTCTCTGGAAGTGCACACGTCTCAATTGCTCTGTGTGACGTGTTAGCTAAAGGTTAGCCAACACAGCTAACATGTCAAGTGCAGAACCTCCGGGCCTGGTTTTGGTAGAGAAAGAAACGGCAGGGTTGCCGTTCAGAAGCACTTTGGCTTTGAGGCAAATTAACAAGGAAAGTCAAAAGTCCTCCCCAGACCGACGTCTGGCAATAGCCAGTCTAATGTTTACCTATTTGCAAGAACAAGGTTTTGGGTTTCATAACTGCCCATGCAGAGCAACGAATTTTGACCTTCACAAACTATACATTATATGAAAGCTGAGCTTCCAGCTTGGACTGTTTCCAAGCTGTTCAAAACATATTACTCTGACTATAACTCAAATAAAAAATCAAGAACAATCCTCCCACTCTCTTTTTCGTTGTTTTTGTCCTCAAAGTAGAGTTTGATCATATAAAACCACCATTAGTAGATAATCCAGTGCGTGTCAAAATTGTACGATACAGGGCTCCAGACTGCTACCAAATGGTCGCATTTTGCGACCAAAATTTGAGTGTGCGACCGAATTTTCCATCTGGTCGAACATGTGCGATCAGTAAATTTTATACTTTATACATTGTATAAAGTATGTATTACTTTATACATTGTTTACTTGTTTGCACCTTAAGGACCATTAAACCACCAAATAAGATTTGTAAAGCTTTGGAAGTTTATTTACAACACTGCTTACATGGTTTGTAGTCAACATATAAGATCGCTCGGGGAGCGAATTGCATTGCGCATCCGACATCCCGACGGAGAGCTGCTGAGGGGTCTCCGTAGTCACAGCTGTTCTGCACTTTCTACAAAAAAAAGTGCCTCGTGTCGGAATAACGAATCAATTGTTCTCTTGCTCCTTGTTTGAATGGCACGTTGAGATCTTAACCCATCTGACAGAACCGCGCCGGTTTCCCGCCCTCTGTAATTTCTGACCCTCCCCTTCCACACATCATTGTTTCCCCTACATGTACCGCCGCTGCTGAAATATGACTGCCACTGCTGAATGTCTTTTTTTTAACAAGAGTAGCGGAGAGCTTCAGCTTCTCTCTTTAAAATACGAATGTTATATTATTTTGCGCCACACCAAATAATATAACATTCCGTGCGCTACGGACGCTCGATATGCGCTTCATATCCAGGTCCATTCACACTTGTGAGTAAAGCATATAAAAGGAGAGGAGAGCTCCGTCTTAACTCTTTATGTTATATTATTTTGTAGGGATGGGCATGATTAATCGACGATCGACTAATTGATCGTTAACAGGCCTCGACATTAACGGTTGCCCGCTTGCCCGGGGCAACCAAAAGTCATATTTGGGCAAGTTGAGATTGATTTCTGGTTGCCCGAACGGGCAAGTGGATTTTGGGTGGATGTTAATATAAAGGCTATTTATTCAAATGTTTTTAGAAACTGCAGAACAACCTCTTTTGCCGCAATTTGCAATTGATCAGCGCGCCGTCTTCTCTTCTCTCGGAAAGCGAGTTAACCTCTTAAGCCCCATTCGCCCACCGGTGGGCGATTTTGGTTTGTTGACGATATGTTTCCACTACGGAGTGACATAACCCGCTTCAACTTTCATCATTACAGACATTCTATACGTCGTTAGAAAGGGTAGAATCTCCACAATTTATTCATCCGGTTGTTTTTTCTATAAATCATGAGCCCAAAACCATCAATCATTGATATTTACCAGCATGGTAAACCGTAAATGCCAAAAAACAGAGCGACTCCCTACCTTTGAAGCAATCTGAGAACCGTAATATGTGTCCATTCCTCAATTATTTATATTCCAATTGTCCGTGAGAATCCACTGATCAAAAGCATCCAAATGGTTTTTCATAAAATTATTCCAGCTTGTGAATATCGTCGTGTAAAGTCCATTTGTTTACCATCTCCAAACTTTGTTTGTCAACTAACATCCAGACGTTCGCACTCGTATCGATATTTTCTCTACCGCCAGTATGGAGTTGTTGGGTATGCTTGTTTTCATCACTTTGCTGGCTACAAAATAAAAGTGTCCCCGTCTTTTTCTGTTCAGTTTTCACCCCGGTACAGCCCGTGAAGTAGATGGAGCGCTCCCAGTTCGAAGGGCCAATGGGCTTTGTTTACTTTGTTACGCGGCTTTAGTATAGGGACACCGTATTGGCTATTGATATATCAATCACTTGGGCTTCTAGCCAATGAGTTTACCTTTCCAACGCTGCCAGGCGTGTCCAGGTGTGATACGTATGAGCCGAGATATAAAGCTGCGTCAACACTGCGTCAAGCTAGCAATACAATCATTCTGTTTATGTACAGTGTCTCATCACATGACAATATCTCAATATGGCCATATCAAATGAATGTGTGAAAAAATTATGTTTTGAATCACGGAGAAAGGTTTTATAGTCACCAAAATGCTTCAGTAATGTTTCCAGTGTCACAGAAGTGAGTAAATGCATTTGGCACAATTTGGCCGCCATTTGGAGACATTTTGGAGAGGTTTGTGCCGCCAGTGACAACACACCATAGAAACTCCATTAACTCCCAAAGGTTTAGGCCTAGAACTCCAAAATTTCTTCCAGGTGTAGTTGGCATGATGTAGAAGGTATTTGGCATATTGCCATATGCCTTACATAAAGCACATCCTAGTTATTGTAGTTCAATTATGACCTATTATTTTCGAAGACAAAAAAATTGCTTTAGAGCCATGTTTGAACTGATGTCATTTAGGTTGTGTGTATGATACATGCCAAATAAACATATCTAGAGCTTGAAACTAGAGCTTGTCAGCTTTCAAATGAAGTATCATACATCCATCTAGGACTTAGGGTTACTGTGTTATAAGCTTTTCCATTTGGGTATGTGTATAGGCGAAAAAAAACAAAATACTGCCGGGGCTTAACAGGTTAACAGACCCGCATCGCTTCAGTGCGAATATAGCCCCGCCTTCTGTCACTCGCAGTGCGTTCTCTGGCCGTGATTCGAAGGTGTTGGCTAAAGGTTAGCCAACAAAGCTAGCATCGCAAGTGCAGCAGCGCCTCCGCGAACGGTTTAGGTAGAAGGAAAATGGAGTAGTGATGGAGGAGTGCAGTTTGGAAGTACTTTGGATTGAGGCAAATTACCAAGGAAAGTCATATGCAAGAACACGGTTTTGGGTTTCATAACTGTGCACATGCACAGCAATAGCGATCTTTTTCACGAAATTGGACCCTCACAAACTATATATTACATGAAAGCTGAGCCTCCACTTATTCCAACAGTCCAAACCATATCATTCTGTGACTAAAACTCGCAAATAACAACTTAAGAAGAAACGTCCCCTTTTCTTTTAACAACCAAAAATGAAGTATTACCTTTGTGATTTTTGTCCACGAAGTTGATTCTGGTCGAATAAAACCCACCATAAACAGATAACCCAGTGTCTGGGCCAAATTGCAACTAAACATGGTATTTTCAATCAATGAATAAGAGAAGGTTTCTTAGGAAATAGGTAAATTGTCTTCAATCAGAAAACATATTCTTCAGCGCAATCTAGTGGCCATATGTTTATTTGCGAGTGTTTGGCTTGGTGCATTCGAATATATTTGCCCTGAAATTGAAATAGAGGTGTCAAGTGTCAAAATTGTAAGATATCTACCTTTATTTGTGTCTCAGAGTAAGACATCGCTCCCAAATAATAACGACCAACTGATAATTATTTCAGGTGGATATGTTATCTTCCACTTATGCTGTTTTCCATGGCTTTATTCACTTGAACCAAGTATCATCCACATTGAATATTTCACTTGCACAACAATCTTTCTTTTGGAACAAAGATGACATTATCGCCCTTGCAGTTGTGGAGATATACTCTATTTACTTTGGGTATGTTCTTTCCTGAAAAAAAACTTTTCCCTGATATCGAAAATGGTATAGAATATCGATATTTTTCCAGGTATAGTGTCAAAGTTAGAAAATCCAGTATCGTGACTGACAACACTACTAGAAACGCGATTGTGATTATTCAGTTAGAGCTACAAGAAACGTGAAAGTTAAAAAAGACATATCTTTGCTACTACCTCTGACATTTAGTTAAGTACAATTGCATGAAATCATGCAGGTCTACATATAACTTGGCGATAGCTTTAATAGGTTGCAACGGTGGAATGAAATCACTTCATGGCTCGATAAATAAGTAAACAAAGGGAAGTTTGTTATTTTTTAAACACAACATGTGTGTTAGCTAACATTCAGCTTCAGTCTGAGCTTGGATGATTTTTCTGAGCCCCCCCAAAACCAGGCCGCATGCCTGGCAAAAAGAGGCCTGTTCAAGATTCTGATTATAATTTGGGCAAGTGAACATCACATTCGGGCAAGTCGAACCTGACCTGTACTTGCCCGATGGGCAAGTGCTTTTGAAACCTTAATGTCAACCCCTGGTTAAGAATTTCGTCAATTACGTAAATTTTTCAGCGATTAAACTAGTGCAGTGTGCAATTAAACATTTTACCACACGGCGGCAATATTTAAATTAGCAAATCCCGCAATAAACATCCCGCTTTGAACGGTGAACTCTCTACGCCTAGCAGCTATAAAAAGCTATAAAATCTACAAAATGACTAATGCATGTTATGTGGAAAATGCGCCGACTTTGGCTCAGCCTGGCTCCGCCCTCTTCCGCTACGTAGCTAAGATGGCTGCCGTTGAGTACGAAAAGTGTACATCGATTTGACCGTTTTTCGACCGATCTGAATCGGAACGCCCTACGTACTCAAACTTAGACTAGTAAGTACGGATAGTATGGATATTGGAACACGGCGATGTAATCATGAAGCGGTCGAGGCCACGGCAAAGTCTGGTGTAGGACCATTATGATTTAAAAAATGACTTTTTGGGGAGCACTATAGGCCTACCACTCAAGGCGAGGTTAGCATCGAAGCAGAAATAAAGAACTTTCTGAGCCCGTCGGTCCCCTCAGAGCGGGTGTTTTCGGCGGCTGGACTGACGGTCCCCAGGCTGCGTTCGCGTCTGACTCCAGAGCATGTCAACATGCTCATCTTTCTGAACAAAAATCCGTAAGCTGGTTGGTTAATTTATAATATGATTGTTTTTTGATATTATTTGTTATTATTTTGGGAAAAAACTAGGGTTGTGTTTATTTTTAGTTATGTTTATGAGCAACGCCTTTGAGCTGCATGCTCCGTTGCTTAGAGCAGAGAAGCGCATAACTATTGAACGGATCTGGTTTAACTGAGTTGTTCATCTAATAATAAAGGTCCCAATGAGGGAAACACGCTGCATTTGTATTTATTTCATTTTGATATTTTTTTTATATATTTTAAATTGTAATGTAAAAAATTTACCATTAATCGACTAATTGATCGTTAATTCTCCCAACGATCGACTAAGACAACTTAATCGAATGCCCATCCCTATTATTTTGTGCTACCGACGCTTCATATCCAGGTCAATTCACACACCTGTGAGTAAAGCATAGCTATAAACGGAGAGGAACTTCCGTAAAGTTGAAAATAAATTGGCAGATTCGCAGTTTGCAGTTCAGTAGATGATCAGTGAAACATCGTTGCGACACAATTGACACCTCTAGCTAAATGTAGTAACCTAGAGAACCAGCTACAACATTGTTTTCATCCAAACGAGCAGTCTTTAGCGAACGGTGAAATGCATTGGCTTCTATGAGCTGTTGGCTTTCAGCCGCGAGTTTAGGGACCGTCTGCAAAGTTTTTTCTTTTTTTACAATTATGATTTAAAAAAAATAAATAATAATCTTCGGCATGATTTACAGACAGTTAAATAAATGTTCTTTTTTTTTTTTTAATTGAGACATTGTAACATTTGTTATCATCATTGGATGCGCACACAGCTTTTGGCCATGATAATATCTGTTGTATGATATAGATATCTATGTATAATATGATATTATTTAGATATAGAGCTCCAGGACTCCCGCCGGAGAACACAGCCAAAAAATGTGTGCTCCTTGCCATTGCGGTACATCCACTGTAAACACGAACGCATGGTTCCGTGGACGCAAGCTGCTCAGGGCCACACCTCCACCTCTACCTGGACCCGCCTCTAAAAAAAAAGGCTATTTAGTCCTGTATGTTGCATCAGGCCTATATTTTTATTTCACATTTTGTTATTTGACTATACCTAGTGGTGCAATGGTTCACGGGTTACCCGTGATCTGTACGGATCAACCCTCACGGTTCGGGAGGCAAATGATCTGCGGATCGGCTGATAAAAAAAAGAAAAGAAAAGTTGTGCGTTCACGTGATCAGCGCGTGTTTAAAGGACAATTCCTGTATTAACATCATCAAGTATCGTAGCGAAATACAGTTTCTGTTGTGTTATTTGGCGTTCCGTAAATCCCATTGAAATGGAAACCGGAACCGGAAGCTGACATGTGTATGTTTGGTTGTAGTCTTTTCGCTCGGTTCTCCGTACCAACAGTATGGCTAGAACCGAGCGAAAAGACTACAACCAACCTCCCTTGCAATGAGTCTTCCAAACGAAATCAATGTATTTACAAAATGCCAAATAAAACACGAGAACACAAGACCTGCTGCATAAACAGTTATAAAACTGATGTCTTATTTTGTTTACAAGTTATGGATGGAATCTGGATATGATGTGGGGTACTTATTGTTTACTGTTTACATCTTAGATTTCACATTTCAGGCTGTTGCAGCTAGCTCAGGGGAGTGACTGTATGACAGGTGGTACAACCTGAGTCATGCACAATAAAAAAGAATTGCCTTCTGCATTTTTGTTTTTTCTTTTCCCTTCATTGTACCGAACTCGTAACGAACCGTGATGTCTGAACCGAGGTATGAACCAAACCGTGACTTCAGTGTACCGTAACACCCCGTTAGGTTTTCCTTTTTAAATCCACACTGGTCAGTCTGAGCACAAGATACCATTGCAGGTTGTGTATTTACAACTAAAACACAACTAAATGTGCACCAAAGCCTGTTATCATATTAATAGCTACAGCCATTAGACTAGGGCAGCCCCCACTGGTCCTCTAAGCTAACCACATTTTGAACTATGTGAACAACAAACACAGTCATCAGTTTTAGACAGGCTGACATCAACCCCACCAACAATTTCCTTTTTATTTTCATATTGTGTTATTGTATACATTTTCTGGTTTGACTGCCTTCCAGAGGGAGACATTCAATGTAAACATTGGGTTTCGACTCGCTTCCAAAAGGTACAGGGTTTGATCTCCAACCTTAACCATCTCGTTTGCACCCTACCTGTGTGCATTCTCGAGCATACTTAAAATTGGTGTCGGAGTTCATGTGTTCGCACAGGCAAAATGGCAGGTATACAACCAAATCGAAGTGCTGCATTGGGCTTGAATGATGCACTCGGGGTACTCGGCCAAACCAGCCAAAGTTTTCCCACACGCTGTAAAGTAGGGCTAGGTATTGCCAGGTACCTCACAATTCAATTAAATTTGATTCTTTAGGTCTTCATTCGATTCGATTTCGATTCGATATTGATCCAATTGCTTCGATATCGATTCAATAATACGTGCAGATGACAAAAACACCTAAATATTATTTAGAATTATCAAAATGTAACGGCTCCAAGAGGCACCAAGCCGAAAGAAAAGCGGAGCGAGAGACAACACATTAAGAAAAAAAAGAGCGACTCACATACGGTGGTGACTGTCCCTACTGTCCATAGCATACAGTAACTCCAGCCTACATATTTTTGTTTAGGAATATAATGGGGGGTTTACACCTACCCGATAGTGGGCCCCGATGGCTTAATCAGCAGCTATTGTTATAACATCGGCAAATAGCGTGGTTGCATCGGGAAACACCGTTACTCTTCCCGGGAACATCGTTAGACAACGGGAAGAAACGGGAAGAAATGCTCAATGATCGGGCAACATCGGCAAAGAACGAACATGTTTGTTAATTTTGGGTCTATCGGGGTAGAATCGGTTACCAGGTGTTGCTATGGGCTAATCGGCTATAATCGGGAATAGAACGGGAGTATAACGTAAGACATCGCAAGTCGTGCGGGAATTTTCCTGGGCACATCGGCTATATTCGTTAATCTTCCGCGCTTTATCGTGTTTTATCGTCTTTGTATCGGCAACCTCAACACACGAAAGACCCTCGAGAACCCTCGACAAATAACGATTGTGAGTGACCAGATTGCGTTAAGGAAGACCCTCAATCTGCCACTTGGGTATAAATAGGGGGTGATGGATGGATATCCTACTTTTATAATTACAGGGGTACTTCGCCCATTTAGAACCGGCGTTCTATTATTATAAAATCGCTATTGTAATATAAATAAATATATGTATGAATAAATATCAGTCTAAACCAGTCTCCCCTTTGCCTTCTACCGAAATGACGCCAAACGCGTCATTTGACGTGTTTGGCGTCATTCGAAATGACGTCAAATGACGCCAAACGCACTTCGGGTGTCTTCCCTGGCATAAATCGTTGTTATCGTTATAACATCGGGTATGTGTAAATGCTACCCCGATAAATTGACCCGATCATACATTTTTAGCCCGATGTCACCCGAATCACCCCGACTTCCACATCGGTGGTCCAACGGCCATTAGCGGCCATTAGCGGGATGGTGTAAACGGGGTTTAAGCATGTTAACATGCTCGGGGGTCAGACGCAAACGCAGCCTTGTAACCGTCAGTCCAGCAGCAGAAAACACCCGCTGTGACGGGACCGTGATATTCAATTAAATGCTTCAAGACTCAGAGTATGCAACACAACATCCTTTTGATCGATAACAATATAAATTGATCGACGCATTTCTTAATGATCAATTATCGAGCATCGATTAATTGTGCCCATCCCTAATTGTGATAAAAGGAGAATTAGCCTAATATTAATCTGGGATCCAGCAGTCCTATGCCATGACCGAATTGATGGGGTACCTGAATGCACAGAGCTTGGACCCGAAACAGAAACTTAAAAGGGGAGATTTACGGTGTTTCCTGTTTCGTTACGGAGATATTCTACTGGAAGAGGATCAAATTTGCACTAGTGGATGGAGCTTTTAGAAAAGGATCTTGATAAGTGTATTTCTATAGTGACCTGTCTATACGGTCTTGCTTTGAAACATCTACACTATACAGGCACTTTAACAGTTTACCTGTTGCTATGCTCTTAAAGATCCCCACCTCCATCAACATGAACACTCGCCTGCTATCAGAGTAATAACCAAATAACCAGTTTAAAGTCTTGATTTGTAGGGCTTGCCCACATGTAAGGGCTTTTCATGGCTCAAAATAAGGCCTATGTGGTAACTTGCGTGACAGCGGCTATGGTCATTCTGGCTTAACTGCCACCGCCATCTTGATCTCTCATCGCCATAGTTATATTACATATATGTAGCTATATATATGAAATTTAAAGGGGTATTGTATAAGATTCAATAGTATCTTGTATTGCTTTCAAGATCTTGTTTTGTTGGTTCGATTCTTGGTCGATATGCACTTGTGTGCACTCTGGTAACTCAGGGCTCCAGAGTGCGCCTAATTTGGGCGCACATGCGCCTAGAATTCGGGGTAGTGCGACCAAATATTTTATTTGGGCGCACCGGTGCGACTGAAAATTTATCTGGTATAATTATTATTATTTTTTTTTTTTACAGAGCAGTCTATTCATAATATTGCAATGACCACGGGAGAGGCAGTGAATGAAGTATTGATTAGACAGTGATTTATTAGATACCTAATAAGCCGTTGGAACACGCAAGACTGGTAACAATCGCAACGCCGGTAAACAAACCCGCGAAGCCCAATCCAGGGGCCTGTACTGAGAAACTCGACTAGAGGGTTAGCGAGGTATGTTGAGCTGAAAGCCTGGGTTAGCTGTACCATGAAAGTCGATCTCTTTAAGCGTCGCTGTATCACCATTGGTGACTTACGCTCGCAACCAAACCTGGTCGGGAGCAGCTTTTCAGCGAGTCTACCCGGAGATCGGCTACTTATATCGGCGTGCGCAGCTTCCTAGCCCCTCCTCCGATAATGGCGTCACCATTTGTGGGTGTTCCCATGGACCTCGGCGCACTTATCGTACACGCGTCTCTCCGGAGACGGAGGGTTTTTCGGGACAGAACCGATCCCTTGGCATTGTCTGACGATATTCTTTATGAGAGATACAGATTCGTCATTTATTTAAGGCATTTATTTAATGGTCAAAATATTATTAATCAATGCCGTAAATATCGACGGTGCAACCGGTGCAGCTGCCCGGTTGCCCCCCCCGTCAACAACTCAAAACTTGGGTGCACCATAAATACGTGCTGGTGCACCCAAATTAAAAATTTAGGCGCACCAGTGCACCCAAGGAAAAAAGTTAGTCTGGAGCCCTGCTGCCTGGTTTCATTCCTCATCCTAACTCCATACATTACAGGGCAGGCCAGTAGAATTTGTTTGCTCATACAAATACCTGCAGCTGGTTGCACCAGTAGAAAGTAAGGTCCCACTTAGGCTACGGTGAACGTAAATTGCCCAAACGTTGCAACGTAACACTAAGTCATAACTTATATTTTACACCTCCCCTCTAGCTGGTGTAATTTCCATTCTAACGATAAAGACCGGTAAATACGTTAAAATATTTAAATACAAAAGATGGCTATTCGTTTTGAGCAACAAAGATTTTCAACGCGGTTTGCGTTGGGAACGGATTGTCTGTGACTATCGATCCATTTCATCAGTATGATGATGTAGATTTATAGGGGCAATTTCGCATTTGCCGGGCGGAATTACTTAGAATAACCGGCCTTCTCGACAACAGTTCAGTTGCTAAACATCTGTCTTCCCTACTCGAGAGATAAAATAAAAAACAACTCCAGCCCACGTACAAACCAATATTCTAGAGCAGGGGTCTTCAATTAAAATTTAACAAGGTCCAGTTACTAAAAATTACTTCCAAGAAAGGTCCGAACCTACCACGTCCTAATAGCCTTCTTTTGTCAAATACAATCAACACGGCATATTACCTTATAATTTCAGATGTATTTATTTTCAATTTCTAAATAGCTTACTTTTAACCATGAAAAACTAGTAAGACAAAGTAACGCATATTAACATTTCAAGTAAACAAAACGGGTACATTAGGCCTGCAATTCAAGTAAACATAAAAAGTGCATAAGGCCTACATGTGAAGTAAGCAGAACAGGAACACTAGGCCTACACTTCAAATAAACACAAAGTGCATTAATAGGCCTACATTTCAAGTAAGCAAAACGGGTACACCAGACCTACATTTCAAATAAACACAAAAAGAGCATTAGGCCTTCATTTCAAGTAAGCAAAACAGTGTCTCAGGTGGTGTTAGACCCAACAGGTCCTCACAGATCTCTTTCTTGTCTTGATGAAACAATCGCACATAAACCAAAAGCTGGGCATTATCCGTTACATCTGAAGACTCATCAATGGCTAAGGATGGGGCACTCTGGTCAGCCTCATGAAGCTGTGACAGTGCGTCATCTGATAACATTTCGGAATTTCTGGTTGTTGTTGCAGCTCACATTGGGATTTGCTTTATTTTTTCACACAATTCATCCCTTTGTTTACCTTCAAGTAACGTCTATGTTGGCCCAAAATCCATGCAATCTTAAGTGAGCATTCATTTGCACGTTGCTGGCCTGTAAATTAGTGTGTGAAGTAGGGCTGGGCGATATATCGAATATATGCGATGTATCGCGAGATGTTCTCCAGGGGATGTATAAAATGCCCATATCGCGAACATCGAATATAAATTGGGACGCAATGTTTCTTTTTACCGCCGCCGGCATACTCGTTGTGCTTTCACGCGACAACGGCGACAAGATCTCATACAAAGTGAACGTAGAGACGCGTATCTGCCAATCAGCGTTCAACAGCGTGGCCACTGAGTGACATGTGTAACGTAACAGCCAACCAGCGTTCAACCGTCAAACTCGGTGCAGTGCAGTCCGGGGTGAACTGCAGCACGGAGGAGAAAGTGATTGTTGCCATTTGCGACTCCCGGAGCTCTATATATAATAATATATAATATAATATAATATAATTGGTTATATAATATCACAGATAAAAGCTCTGTGCGCCTCCTGATGGCCGTAGCGTGGGGAGCTCTCATAGGGATTGGGCTTCTCGGGGTTTGTTTAACGCACAGCGTTCCCTTCTCTCGCTATTTCCGGTGGCTCTCTAAACTCACTCCCCCCGCCCATTGCGAGTCCACGAGATTCTCATGGACGCGCGTGTGTGACGTAGTCTAGAAGGCGCGCTGCTGTAGGTGCGTGTACCTCCGACTGGTGAGTGACAACAGCCAGAAAGAGAAAAAAGGATGGAAACTGAGGATTTGGTTTCGAAAAAGAATAGCACTGGATCCTTCGTCTGGCAGTGTATATATAATAATTATTATTCAAACTGTTAATAAATAATTAACGGTTTGAATAAATGCTGTGTTGGTAAATCTAACTTGCTGTGATTTTCCTTTTCTTATGTGCAAGTTCTAAATTGTTCCAATAGAAAGCACTGATGAGTTTAAACAATATGTTGTTTCATGTAATCTACATGCAGACTTATGTTTCAGTAATACTAGAATTATTACTGACGTAACATTATGCCAGACATGGTTGAATCGAGCATTTATGATGTGCTCTAGAGGAGATTCAAAATATATCGAGATATATATATCGTGTATCGAGATATAGTAAAAAAATATCGATATTCATTTTGGCCCATATCGCCCAGCCCTAGTGTGAAGTCACGCGTAGACTTCTCATACTGAGTTCTAAGCTCGGATATTTTCCAAGCTCTTACTTCTGACTTCTGGGGATACTTTTTCTCGAAGGATCTGTGTTTGGATTCATAATGCTGCTTAATATTCCCACTTTTTATCAGCGCCACGGTTTCAACACATAAAAGACACAACAAAGGTTTTGTACTGAATGAGACTTGTTCATTTGAGAATGAACAAGTGTTGGTCAGTCCATACATCTTTAAAATGTCTGTTTTCGGGGTCAACTTTCCTTATTTTCGAGCAAGCCATTTTCTCATTCCAAATCGCTCTTCCGGTAAACAAAAATTTTGATTGGCTATTTTCTGAGTGACGCTATTACGCACATGCCGTGACAGACGGAGGGAGGGGGGGAGTTCGGTGAGTGCATGATCTTCGCTCTGTGAATATCATTGCTTTTTGCTGTTTTTAATAATGCAGGTTCCTCACGTTAAGCTGCTATGCATCATCATTGTAATACTTTGCAGTGTTTCGCCCCCGAAAATGTCTTAGTCAAGGTGGTCAAGGAGCGGGGGGTTGGGGGGGGGGGGGTCTCCGTTTCAATTCCATTCAAAAAGCCTGACCATTGTTGTGACAGTATTACTGATGCATTATTGATCTATATTTTTTACACCTGATTGAAGTATGTTTTCTTTCCCTACGAGAGTTTTCTACTTTGTTAATGCATAATAATTAAAAATATTTATTAAAAAATATATACATTGGTAGTCAAGGCGGGGCCCTATTGTTATTAAGGCGGCCGCCTTAACAACACAGTACTGGGGGAAACATTGCTATGTTTCAAATGCATATGACTCGGGGATGTCAGTTTTCGTGCAAGGTCGGGCACATTTGTGTGTGTGTGTGTGTGTGTGTGTGTGTGTGTGTGTGTGTGTGTGTGTGTGTGTGTGTGTGTGTGTGTGTGTGTGTGTGTGTGTGTGTGTGTGTGTGTGTGTGTGTGTGTGTGTGTGTGTGTGTGTGTGTGTGTGAGAATCCTTTTTACGTCATTCTCAGTGTTGCCAGATTGGCCGGTTTCCCGCCCAATGCTACTTTTAATCACGTAAATGAGCGAGCATTGAGAGGGTGCATACAATTTGGGCTGGTAATAAAAGCGAGATTATCATAATTATTTTTTACAAACATCAATCAATACCAATGAACTTGAGTTTGACGTTCGATTTGACCTAGACCTGTCGGTCAAACCTCTGCTTCAGTCGTAAGGATGATGTTTTAAGTCAAGCTGGCGTTGACTAGGGCTGGGAATCGATCCGAATTTCCTGGATCGATCCGATTCCGATTCATAAGGTTACGATCCGATTCGATATCGATCTATTTACAGACATAATGCAAATAAATACTGTCCCATAGACAAAACAGCTCCATGTGTTTGTGATTGTATCTGTGTACGTGTAAGAGGGACACAGAGAGAGAAGAGTCAAGAATCAAGTATTTATTTTAGACAAAAATCCAAGTATTATTTGAAATTTAAGTAACATATCCATGGCAGAATTAAAACAATGACCAGAACTAAACAACAATGACCAAATAAAATATAAATAAATTAAAATTAAGTGGCCCTCTATATTAGAAAACTACAAGAACCCCTGTACCCAGTCTTTGACAACCAGAGACTTGTGAAAAGAGAGAGGGGGAGGGAGAGAGGGGGAGGGAGAGAGGGGGAGAGAGAGAGAGAGAGGGAGGGAGAGAGAGAGAGGGAGAGAGAGAGAGAGAGAGAGGGAGAGGGAGGGAGAGGGAGAGGGAGAGAGAGACCCCTGCCTTGGGCTGAATGTATGTAAAAGTGTGCTAGATGGTAATAACATAGGCCTACCCATGGCAGGAGTAAAACAATAGACAGGAACTAACCAACCAGCTCAGCCACAAGAACAAAGTGAAAAAATTATGCCTGACTGAGAAGAGTCCTAGTCTTCAGGAATTGTGTAATTTTTCTGGAGAAAAAGGAGCTGGTCAACATGCTGTGGAGTGAGGCAGCTCCTTTGAGCACTAACAATGTCTCCAGCTGTTGAGAAAACTCGTTCAGATTGGACACTGGTCCCAGGACAGGTATGCAAAGATATTGCTTTGCAAGGCCTGCCAAAAGAGGGAAATCCTCTGCATGCATGCATCTGGATTTTGTGAAAGAGGAATAGCTGGCACTTTCCTGTAGGTGGCGATCTCTTCCTCTGCCCTTTCAGTTGTTGTTTTCTTCTGTAGTGGAGTTGGTGGTGTGTACGCCGACCCCAGTAAAGCCATCAGAGCAGAGTCTTTGGTTGAGTTGGTGCAGGTGCAGCCACATCCATTGAACCATGGGTGTTCTCTTGCTCTGGTGTAGTGTTCTGATGCAGAATAATATTACAAAAGAAAATAATACTCAAATTAACCTGAATTCAGTCTTTTGCAGCTCAATTAAGAAAAAATAGTCTAAATATTCAAATGGGCAAACTATATAATCTGCAAACTTACATCGGTTGATGGGTTTGGATGAGCAGCTTCAGAGGTCAATTTCAAGAAGACAGCATCACGTGCCTCATCAGACAGGAACGGTAGGGTCTTGAAACGTGGATCCAAGGATGATGCTACACACAAGGTCTCCTTCAGGCCTTCATATCTATATAGAGGAACATATATCACTTTATATAGATAGCAGGGTAGGTCTACAGTAAATGCAGGAACAGTCATGCAAACACTATTATGAATAGTACAGTTTTAAAAAATCACTGCTCTATTCTATGAGAAGATGAGAACAAAATCAGAGACAAATCTATTTAAAAACTACATATGCATTTCAGTGCTGCGTACTACTACACAGCCATGTTAAATGAACATACCTTGAACTCAAGTTCTGGTGGACAGCAGTTTTGAGCTCCTTAATGATGGACGTGTCTTCGGCAGTGCATGCCATCTGATTAAGCAGTTGAAATTGCAGCGGGGCAACCATTGACATGGTAGGGGACTCCTCCTCAGAGATGGCTAGGGTGGCGGTCTTCATGGGTCCGAGGCATCTAACCACGTCCTCTGCAGTGGTGATGTCCGTCTCAGTCAATGTGCAGAGGTCATTCTCCCTCCTGCGGACGTCGGGGGACAGCAGCGCTGCTGAGATGGCTGGCTGCTGCTCGAGGAAACGGCCCAGCATATCCAGCGAGCTGTTCCACCGGGTCGTGACATCCATCACGAGTTTATGTTGCGGCAGTTGAAGTAGCTGTTGCTTATCTTTCAGTGAGTGGCTCGCAGTGGGACTTCGGTGGAAGAACCCAACAATCCGCCGTACCCGCCCCAGTAAGCGTGCGATAGCAGGAGTTTTTAGTCCTGCTTGGGATGCCAGGTTGAGGAGGTGGGCGTAACAGCCCATGTGAAAACGACCCATCAAATGCACCGCTTTCACGATGTTGGCTGCATTATCCGTAACAAGAGCGGGGTTTTTGTCGGATATTCCCCACTCTTCTATGGCTTCAGCGAGCAGGTCTGCGAGATTGCTTGCAGTGTGGCTCGTTTCAACTGCTCTGGTCTGAAGGACGCTAGCGGCTAGTCTCCACTCCTCGTCGATGTGATGGCAAGTGATTGTCAGGTAGGACACAGTATTTCTCGAGGTCCAGCAGTCACATGTCAACGCCACCCTCTCGGCAGATTTCAGTGAATGCACAAGGGCATCTTTTGTTTTCGCATACATTCGTGGAATCACCGTTTCGCTCAGATGTTTGCGACTGGGCAGGACATAGCGTGGTTCAAGCCTCTTGATCAGTAGTTTAAATCCAGCATTTTCCACTACGCTGTAGGGTCGGAGGTCTTTACTAATAAATATTCCGACACCCTCGGTTATGCTCAAGGCACGCGTAGAATTCGAGGGAAACTTAACCCCAAATGCCTTTTCCAGTGCTGTTTGGCTCGCGGCAGATTTAGCTAGGTCGCCGTGGTGCCTGGATAAGTGGTTGCGGAGATTCGTGGTATTGCCACTATATTTTACCTCTGTCTGACAGTTTGCACACTGCTTTTGTTCTGTCTAGTTCGTCTTTGTCCTCGTAACGTCTGAATCCGAAGTTTTGCCAAACATCAGCCTTCATTCCAGAAGGTGATTTTAGTGGTGCCGCTTCAGCCATCTCGCTAGCTTAAGTTTCGGTTTCGTTTAGCCGGCACTCGCTTTTTATAGTGCGCCTTGCGCGTCAAAGAAAATAGTGCCTTTAGTCACCTGGAAAAGATCGATCCAGACATTTTTGGATCGATATCGTGCTTTTTGAGCGTGAATCGATATCGGATCGCGGATCGATTTTTTGAACACAGCCCTAGCGTTGACTATAGAAAGTTATCCGTATTCATTAAGTTCTTGTAAGAAAATTTCAAGTCGGAAGTTCTAAAAAAATTTAAGCATTTTATGTATTTATGAAACTAGACTATTTGAGGGTTGTTTTATTTTTGTCTGGGTGGGTGTGTGTGTCAGTGTGTGTCGGGGAGAAAGAGCTATGCAGAGATGAATTAACGAAACAATATTTATATTTAAAAATCGCGTAGAAATACAATACACATTGGTCTAGAAATAATGCAAAATCTGGAGGTTTCTCTCCCTCAACCAACTCAAAATAGTTGTTAATAGCATACTTAATAGTATGGATATCTTTATCCACTTGCTCGCGGCCCTCGCCATATAGTTTTGGCATCTCCATTTGACTGAAGTGCGGGCAGGCAACACGTACCCGGATCTAGTGTTTTGACTGTCTTTAAAGCCCTTTCTATCGACAGTTTGAAAGGGAACCATGTCCTTATATAGGTAAACAGTAACAGCGTTTGATACGTTTCCTAAGCTGGCTTTTTTGTCGTAAGGACTGGCTTTGGAGAATGCCTGCGTAAGTGATGTCTGAGATGCAGAGACTTCCCGCTGATATTTGATGATGCGCCTGACATTCTTTGGTTTCTTCATATTCCAACACGTCATTTGTTTTTAAGTGATGGAAAAGGTTACTGGTATTACTGCCCTTTGCAACCACTGTCTTCTTGCACAATTTGCAGATTTACGGTAGTTTTCTGCTCAGTGTCTGTTTTAAAACCAAACCATGTACATATAATGGAATTGGCATAGGACTTTTTCACCCACTGCCCCTCTTCCTCGTGTACTGCGTTTTCAGCCATATCTCCATTTGTTATGCCGCTGCTGCCCTCTCGCGCATGTTGTAAAGTGCGTCGCTGATGACAACGCAGCCTGGACGCATTGTGCAATTACGTCATTACTTCTTTAGTCGTTGCTTCTAAAAAGAAAAAAGGAAAAGAAAGCGCTCATCTACGAGTCACACAGTAACGTCAAAGTCCCTGCCGTAGCTCAAATTCACACTGGTGTACTCTCTATACCGTTTATACCTCACACCCCTATGCGATAAAACATTTTTATACAATATTTAGTTAACAGGATCAATCACTGACTTTGCGCAGCGCCATGTGCAAGTGCAATGCTGAATACAATAGGTTACGTCAGTGTGTGATGACGTACATCAGGGTGTCTTTTTTTTCAGCTTGCAAGCTTCTTTCAAAATGGCCAGGTCAAAATGATCTACCTACCTATGCTAAACATTTATTTATTTATTTATATACTGTATACTGATTACATAATCTGATGGCTTTCACTGAAAAGAGTAAGCCAGGGTTGCATTGTCCGGATAGTAGCTGCTGGTAGTTAGTCTCAAGCAGGCTTCCAAATGATCATCAGTTACGGTCGAACGGTGTTTTGACTTACTTATTTGGCTGACTTGCATGAATAAGTAGAGCCAAATAATTCAGTCAAGGAGGAAGTATATTTCCTCATATTTGGATTTCTGTCCTTTGTGAGTAGGTTCCCAAAGTGTCCATGAGCCCTGGTCTCAAGCTCAATATTATCTTGTATCGAAATCTTATACCCCACTCCACTCCTTAAATCAACCTCAACATCTTCCCTAAATGGATAGCACATAAAGGTAGCGAATGGCTCGAGTAAAGCAAAGTCTTGAAACCGTCAGTCTGCCAGACAATTTTTGTCATAATTTGGTTAATGCTATGGGATGATCCATTCTTTTTTTATTTAATAAAAAACGAATTGGAATGTCACGCCATCCACCCGCAATACCTTTTGTGATCGACGTATTGGGCACCCCTGAGAGCTGTTTAGGTAATTGGAAATACAGGGCTTCAAGAAGAGAATGAGTGTCATGGTTGCTTAGGCGAGAATCATTTCACTCCCTCAAGGTTAGTGCTGCCATGGATCACAGATGATCCATGATCCGTACGGATCAACCCTCACGGTTCGGAACGCACGTGATCCGCGGATTGGCTGATCGTCACGCCTTTGCTTTCGGTTTGAACATGATCTCAACTTTCTCTGCAGCATTTTAGGATGCAGGCGCAATAGTCCCTTCACAAGCTCTCATTCCACACCGTACGAGACACATGCTAGTTAGCGTGAAGCTGTCTCTGCATCTCAGACATCGCTTCCGCATCGCTTCTTTCTGACAAAAAAAGCCAGCGGTAGAACAAGATAACAAACGTCCTCACTGTTTACCTGTGTAACTTGGACATAGTTCCCTTCCAAAATGTTGATTGAACAGGGTTTACTGAGATGCCAAAACTATACGGCAAGGTCTGCGATCAATTGGAGAAAGAAATCCTGGTATTTGTTTTTTTGGGGTCTCTGGTGCTCCCACACACATACAAACTTTGAAAAAACTCTGTACGTGATTTCTTGAGTGAGATATGCATTTCTGAAAATACCCCGCCTACAGTTACCAAACGAGCGAGTCACTTTCGGCGCCCTCTCCTACGTAGGAAGGGGGCATATTTGAATATTACCTCCCACTTCCCCACCCCCCTCCAATAAGAACATAGCAAAGATTTTGTGGACCAGCGGACGAGCGCTGGGTGGAGATGTTCGCACATTTCAGAATCAGGTATATTCAATACAAAAATAGATGTCCAATTTGTCAGTTTGCCGTGTGACTGCCGGGCAGGGAGTCCGGCGGAGCTGTCGGATTGCCGCCGAAGCTCTGGCGGCAGTCCGGCAGCTCCGGCGGGGAAGCTTCGGCGGAAGTCCGGCAGCTCCTGCAGGGGGAACTCGGCGGTAGTCCGGCAGCTCAGCTCCGGGTGTACAATCCCTTTCTCCTCCATGTTGAGGTTCAATATGAACTTCAGAGAGTCAAGTTCCTTTCACCCAATTCTTCTCAACCATGGCCGAGATAACCCCCACAACGATTCTATACTTGTTGTGGAAGTACCTTGTTTGCTCGATAGACTAGACTCTGTACTACATTCAACAATTATTTATTAAACACAAAATGGCAAATAATAATGTATCATTAATAAATAAGCAGCTTTTCAAAATAACACCTTGAACAGTGAATTGTGCAGTGAATTTAATTAATTTGTGTCCTTGGTTTTAAAAAGAACAATTCAAGGTCCCTTTGGTAATTACACTCTTTAACATGGAGGAAGGCGTGTGTTGCTTAGGCTACCACCTAAGCTGTAAGATGATGTGGGAAACCCTGCCATCATTTAGTTTCATCCAGGCCCAGAATGCTCTTTAAATTGAGAAAGGTCGCCCTACCTGAGACTTTGACTTTGGTCTCCTTAGCAAAGGAGTATGTCGTTTCTAAACATGGGTCTCTCTATGCCTTTCTCTACCTTCCAATGTGTTCTGGCCCCTCCTGTTATTCAGCTTGGACTACTTTCTTCAAGAACACGACACTCATGATAGTTTGTTTACACAGTGTGAAAATGTCAGAACTTCCTGTAATCAGATGCCATCGTAGAACACAGAAAAACAACTGCAAACGGCACAGGTATCAGCCTGCTTGGCTGATAATCTAGTTTAGTTCAGGTTTAGCATGAAATCTTGGCTGTTGTTACATATGGATCTTAGTGGCACATTGGTTCTAGTTTTGAGCTAAACTTTGGTGGTTGTTATTGTAGAGCCCTATGATTCTGTAAAACGTGGAATATTGTAGAATTTGCAAGAAATTCAATAGTTTTCAATAAAGATAATCAAAATTCGGCCCGACTTGTAGTAACCTAATTATTTAATAATTGCATAATTTCAACCGTAAAACAATGTGAGGACAACTTAGTCTAAACCCCATGTGAAGAACAAGGTAATACTCTGTTACCAGAACATGCCTCCTCATGGGACCATTTCTAGTGCAAACTTTTTGGCTGTGTGCCAAGTCTGACATCGCCTTAGGAAAGCTAAGAAAGCTAGCCCGTTTCCTTCTTCTTTCTAATCCTTTCCCATGAAACATTGCAAACAGGGAGAGGGTGCCCGAAATTAAAGAATTCTCCGGCAAACATACACGTGAGGGCGCACTAACACTAGGCACAGTTGCCCTGTACCGTACTCAAGTGTGATTGATGATGATTGATTGATTATGCACGCCTTCTGATCATGTGAGAGAAGGTGCTGCAGTCGTATTAAACAAAGACGTTGAAAGATGGTGGGATCTACGAAAGGGACGAAGAGGAACTGTCCTTACGAGGATTTTGTCTTGTTATTCTTGTATAATTGTTGTTCTTATTTTATTTGGCATGTTGTAAATCCAATTGAAAGGAGGGTTGTTTACGTTTGGTTGTAGTCTTTTTGCTCGGTTCTAGCCCTACCGTCGAGAGGGAGAACCGAGCGAAAAGACTGCAACCAAACGTAAACGGCGCAGTAATATCAACAAGTCTTCCAACAGAAATCAATGGGACTTACAAAATGCCAACTCAAACACAACAGAAACTGTATTTCGCTACGATACTTGATTTGAAACATCAACGAACACCACTTACAACTCGTGAGTTGCATATTTCTGAAAACGAACGTTTAGGGTTGTTTTAAGGACAGATTTGTGAATGCCTGTAGCCAGTCATTCTGAAGCAGGCAGAGGCGATTCAAAATTAGCCAAATACCAGAGACAGGACAAAAGGTTTTATTTGCCTAATCATTACATAATTAGCCCACTTAAAACTTGTGTGGCCCACTGGCCCATATATGGGTGCGTATTATGCGCTATTCTTCAATTTTTATACATAATGAAGGCTTGCGGTTTATCCACGATGTGGCCTATGTGCGGGAAATTACGGTACTCCCGTTCTACGGTAGATTGTTGTAAACATCGTCATTGCTGAGCTGTCCACATGCAAACTTATATTCCAAAGAACGAGCTATCGTGGTGAAATACAGCAATGCTGGCAGCAGCTGTCTGCTGCTCCATCTCGCTCACCAGGCGCGTCGTTAGAACTGGGCATTCAAGGCTATAGCCCTGGATCTTATGGGAATAGCCCCGGATTTCTGTGCCGTCAAAAAATAAATAATAATTATGAAAATATCCCCGTAGATTATACTTCTTTGTGGTTGCATTACCAGCAGCCACAGCTGCAACACTAACTGCGTTTCCATCCCCCTGATTTTACACAAATTTTGAAGTATCGTATCAGTAAACGGTGATGGAAGCACCAAAATCCGCATAAAAATCCTGTAATTCGCAATAAAGTTTATCCGCTTACAGAGTAAATGCGCAAAATGGGAGATGGAAGCACACTTTTTGAAAAACAGCTGTGATGTAGTGAACATTGAACACACAGGACTGACGTCCTTCCGATTTCCGCATAACGACCGGCTATAGCAACCCTGACGACATCAACTTGTAGTAGGGCTGTCAACGAATATTCGAAGTTCGAATATTCGTTCGAAATGTATCCAAAAACGCGAATTCGAACGTGAAAATTAATATTCGAATGTGAAAAAACATTCCCGCGGTACAAGCGCCTCTATCTGCTTTGTGAATGAGCCTCTGTCTGTTCGCGATGTCCCTCATAATATTCGAATGTGAAAAAACACTCCTGCGGTACAAGTGTAACAGACTAGTATTGTGAAGAGCGAATGTATTTTATCCCCTCGGGGTTTCCGTACTTGGATATAGGTATTCCAGCTCTCACGCTGTGACTGGGTGACTTCTGATATGTACTAAGTAAACGAGACTATTTTCCCTTCCACGCTTGTGTCATTCTTGTCATATAAATATCTAAGTGCCAACGCTCGGTTACACAAGCGCCTATCTGCTTTGTGAGTGAGCCTCTGTCTGTTCGCAATGTCCCTCATAATATTCGAATGTGATATTCGAATAGTTCGAATTCGTGATTTTTTTCCAAACTAACATTCGAATGTCATTTTTGAGCAATTTTGACAGCCCTAACATGTAGCGTCAATAGATATATACATTTTTAAGCGTTTGTATACATAGATATCCTATATCATATATATATCTATATCTATATATCTATATCTATACCTATATAGGATGTCTATGTTTGCATATCCTTTAATTATACCGTGTCCCTTAATCCCTGATATATGGACACCTACTAAGTAATTCCAGTCATATTGTCTGTTCAGCCTTCAAAACGAGAGCTGGTACATTGTGAAAAATGGAAATCAGAAAACGCGGTTATATGCTATAGACCCTGGAGTACAGCGTTCACGTTAGACTTTTTCTTGGGCGGACAAATGTCCGACACTATTCCAGAATATCGGACATTTGGAATATCTTCCGGACGTTATTCACTAATAATTAAATAATCGCCAAAAGACCACATTTAAACGTCAAACGACACAAACTAAGTTACTTCAATAAATGCCATTTATTAATTCGATAATTGCAATTCTTGCAGGCTACTTTCGGCGCAACTTCATGGCATGGAAGCCCAAGGCTCGATATGCACATCAGCCTCGTCACCTTTTCCTCAGCTAGGCGATTTCTGATAGATGTTTTAATCCTGTTTTGGAGAGAAAAGGCTCGTTCTGCAGGAAAACTGGACAAGGGGATTGTACTGGCGATTTTGGCCAGCTTTGCCCAGTCGAGAAAGATTTGTGCGTTCACACCAAATGCGACGGGGCGACAAGATCCCATACAAAGTGAACGTAGAGACGCGTATCGGGCGTATTTTTTGCGAGAGAAAACCGGCGACAAGTTTTGATTTGCTGCGCCACACTTTTGCCGTGCACAGGCGGGCGCGTTCACGAGGATTTGTGCCGCGACAAATTCGCTCGAGTTGAAATATTTCAACTTCGACACGAATTTCGCGTGATGACAGCCAATCAGCGTTCAACAGCGTGGCCACTGAGTGACATGTGTATGCATGTGCGGGTGCACTGCGCGCGTTCATGAATGCGCGTTCGTGTTTGCCTACCTGGTGAGCTCGGCCAGGAACCGCTACTGGTTTTCATATGCTACTGATTAATTCATACATAAATGCAAACTTCTTTCTTGTTTTTCTCGGACATGTGGGCCGTTTACATTTTATTATACCGGCCATGCGTGCGTGCAATCGGCCAATATCCGGCTATAGCCGGCTAACGTGAACACTGCTGGAGTATCTGTGGTATAAAGGCTGGGGCGAATTTCGAATTATAAATATGTACAATGTATCCTTTAAATACGTCCATGGAACAGATGGCCAATGTGAATAATAGATGCGTGTGGACCGCTGGGCAGATTTAGAATAATTTGTTGCAAAATGTTGCAAATTCAACCGAATTCTTTCTTCTCTATGCATAGCGCATCTCGTCGGCATTGCTGTTTCGTGCTGCTAGCTTTTTAGTGAGATCATAGTGTTGAAGGACGGTAATAAAATATCTTTGGTAAGATGGATATAAGAAGAGAGACCCGCAGTGAATTCAACCCGGTCCACTTGACATCGGGTAGGTGCATGACAGTCGTACCGTAAAACTTCAATAGCCCGGGCTTTTATTTGTTTCAATCACTGAACTTTCGAATAAAACTCTTGCTCAGCAAAGATGGGAAATACTATCAAATGTATTATTTCTACCAGTATGAATATTAGTAACCGTAGGTTGCCAGGCAATCGAATAACACACACACACACACGCACACGCACGCACGCGCACGCGCACAGAGAGAGAGGTGTAGTGGTAATCGGGAGAATTCCCTGTGGACCGTTAACGTTTCGGGGCCGCCGGGCTGATAACTGCGGGATAACAATATTGCGTTTATAAAAGGTCCTTGCAGTGCCGTCCGGTAGCCTGAGCTTTGCAACCACAACCTCTCACTTGCTCTACGCACGCAACACATACAATCTGTCAACGTCGCAACCAATTCGATTTTGTCTAGAGGGGAGTAACTGAGCGCCCCCTCCCGAAGTGGTACAGCCCAGGTCGGCCTTGAACTGCGATTGGTCAGAAAGACGTAACAGCTAATGACAACATTGAACACTCGTGCAGGCTCGAGGAGTCACACACACACACACACACACACACACACACACACACACACACACACACACACACACACACACACACACACACACACACACACACACACACACACACACACACACACACACACACACACACACACACACACACACACACACACACACACACAGTTTTTCACCCGCTTCGTATCCCTCTTGTTCCACGCTTAAAGCACCCAGGTTACTAGTATGCGGCAAGCTGGGGCTCTCATGTTCCCCCCTGCTGTGTATTCCTTGTCCGCAACCCCTGCCATCCAGTTGTTATACGATCCATGCAGACTGGCTTTGAACGGCTGTACATTTGTACATTTATGGGCAGATTTAGAATCATTTGTTGCAAAATGTTGCAAATTGTATTCTCTATGCATAGCGCATCGCGTATTGGGGCATGACCGTGTTTATTTGGCTACAATATTTTCTAATGTCTAATTTTGGCTGCTGGTGTATGTGGTGCACTTTCCTATCCTTAACGTTAACATTAACCTACTCAGTAGGCCTGCCCGGACGTGACTCAGACATGACGATTGGTCATTCCTTTCCTTCTCAAACTACGTTGCAATTGCATATTTCATCTGCCCGATTTTCACATTTTCTCGGGGGACCCCCCAACCCCCCTTTTAAAAGGACTAACTTCTTGGCTACAGACCCGAATGTTTTCAATTGCTAGCGACGCTCCTATAGCTCACTATTTACCACAAATCATAAAACACAGAATTCAAACCTTCGGACGAAGCCGACTCCACCCATGACTCCGTCTCGGCCAACGGGAAAACGTACAGGTTTAACCCCCAGTGGTTAAAAACTTTCAATTGGCTGGTCTACGACCAATCCAAGAAGTCTATGTTTTGTAAATATTGCCTCAAGGCAGGGGAAAGGACATCAGAGGTTAATAAATAAGTGTTTGTTAGATTTGTAATAATTACTTAATTTTGTTGAATGTGTTCACCACTTCTGGCTGCTGACGTTTTAAAAGAGGCTCTCATAGTCACTTTACTATTTAACATGTTCATTGTCACTTTACTGTTGTTAAATTTGTTCATATTGTGTTACTTTTGTATATACACGTCCTATTCTGTTCATATAGTTATATCTGAATAATTTTTATTTTTTTGACTATAGTATGTGTGCTACCAAAATTATTTTTGTGCTACAGAATTTTTTTGCATGCTAGCACCAGTGCTACCATTTTAAAAAGTAAGCGTACAGCCCAGACATGTAGAACCGATTCGGTGCCGACGTCACGGTTCGGTGCATGAATTTACACGGAGAATAGACAGTATACAATTAAATAAAAGTGGCGTGTAAATTAATTAATGTAATGCGGAACTAATGTTAGATACGAGAGTTCTTCAGGGACAACTATACTGCAGCCCTGATTGACGCCTAGGTAGCCGAGCGTGTTATGGCTCATAACGCGTCGGTTCTCTGACGTCTCTGGTATTACCACAACGAGACTCGTAGTAGGGGTTATCTCAGCCATGGTTGAGAAGGAATTGGGGGAAAGGAACGTTGGCTTTGATTCCCTGAGGTACATGAACCTTGACATGGAGGAGAAAGGGATGTTTCCCGCGATTGTCTCCCGCCGGAAACCGCTGCCCGCTTCCCGCTGCCCTCTTCTGAGGCTTTGTTTACAAGTTACGGATGGAGTCTGGAGATGATGTGGGGGGTACTTATTGTATACTGTTTATATCTTGGATTACACAGTTCAGGCTCTTGCAGATAGCTCAGGTGCGAGACTGTATGACACTAGGTGGTACAACCTGAGACATGCAAAATAAGAAATAATTGCCTTCTGCATTTTTGTTTTTTCTTTTACCTTCATTGTACCGAACCCGTACCGAACCGTGATGTATGAACCGAACCGGGACTTCAGTGTACCGTTACACCCCTAATGTGTACATTAGCCAGTCTATCATCATCAGAACCACTCTCTTCTCGTACTTGTTAAAGGAGTACACTAACACAGTTTCGCTCTCTCCCTCTGAAGCTCGCTCTTTGCCTGGCTTTTTTCCTGGCTTTCTCTGACTGTAGCTCTCTCTCTGTACATCTCCCCCTCTCTGCAGCTCCCCTTCTCTGTCTCTTTAGCTCTCCATCTATCTTGCTTGTCCGCTCTTCCGCCCTCCTTCTGTCTCTCGCTTGCTCTTTCTAAGCCTGTTGGCTCTCTCACTAGGCATCTCTGCTCTCACGCTCGCTCCAACACTCACTGCCTCTTTCTGTTTCTTTCTCTCGCAGCCTCTCTCTCATACTCCCGGTCACATTCTGTTTCTCTTCCTGTATTTCACTCCCTGTAATGTGTTCTAGAGATCAAAGAGGAGGCTTGGAGGAGTAGCTCTAAACCCCACTAATCCTGTCTCACAAACGCCAGCCTGTTCTTGGGGAGGATTCAGGCCTCTATCCCAGGTGACCACCGCTCCAAGTTGGCTTGTGGTTAGATAACGCACAATGCACATGGAGCTCCTAGCCCAATCAATAGCCTAACCATGTCTATGTTAAGATGCAGCGTTGTCCGTACAGTCAATGATCATGACTTCTCAGTGTCAGGGAAGGGCATTGACCTTTGCCCATTTATTGATTGTGTTGTGTTATCCCTTGGTGCAGACCCCACAACTCATATTTGAAAGGGGGACAACACACATGAAGGTAATCCTGGTGTGGGCAGCTGTGTTGTTGATGGGTATTTGAGAATTTGTGCAGCGCTTTGAGACTGTGATGGCGTGTCAGCAGTTTTGCTATCGCTTCTGGGGGGCATTGGAGAGCAAAGCAGCATGTTGCCTTGTCGCTCACTCCACGCGTGCTGACTGTTAAACATTTTGCAGCAGCTTGTCTGCCTCACACATCTA
The DNA here is from genome assembly GCF_031168955.1 of Gadus macrocephalus. Classification (NCBI taxonomy): domain Eukaryota; kingdom Metazoa; phylum Chordata; class Actinopteri; order Gadiformes; family Gadidae; genus Gadus; species Gadus macrocephalus. The sequence goes on from NC_082395.1 coordinate 13,548,131, forward strand.
CACACATGTATACACGGATCATTGTTCTAGTGGAAGAGATTTAAAGTATTTAAAACAGTCATCATTGCTACTGAAAGCTATTTACAGAGTTTTGTTAAATAAATGAATACAGGTCGTTGGTCTCCGGTGACTAAAGAGCCGTAAGCCTGTATCTTTGGTCTGGTCAGCCTTGTTGTTGTGTTTCTGAGGAAGTACTTGATAGTTGTGCGAAGGGTGCCAGGCTTTTCTGTCTACCTCAGCATATGTGCTGCAGCAATGCAGAATGGGTTGGTTGTCAACCAATCCGCACATAACAAAGGAGGTTCCGGTTTCCCGTTTCCTTGACTGTCTGGGTCTCCCATTAAACATCAACGGCAAGAAGAAGCATATTTCTGCTCTCTCCGTATCTCTAAAGGGCTAAAAGTTGACAGGTAGCGTTGTCCTGCACAATTGCCCTAAGGTCTAAAAGTTGTCAGGTAGCATTCTCCTGCCCAGCTGCCCTACCCTGCTCTTTAAAAGACTGTTGGCTCAAGGCTTCGCAAGCTGCTTCACAACAACGCTAATGCATACTGAATAACACTTTATTCATGATGGTCCAAATTGCAAGTTAGTTGATCCTATTATTTCACTAGCATAATTCTTCACATCATTGTGGTTGACTTGTTGCTGATTGTGAGGAATACTATCAACGACCATAAGTTTTTGTTAATGTAACCATTCTTTGTTCTCTTACTGACTAGATGCAACGGTGAGCTGATGCTACATTTATATACGGACTCTGTGCAACGTGTACTTAGAGTTGATTAACTATCATTTGCCTTCTGCACAAAAAACTTTACTGACCAAACCACCTTTTTTAACAAAACAAATTTGTGTCTCAACCATCATACATATTCTCTTTTTGCTTTTTTAGGAACTTGTTTACAATGATTGTTCAAGTGTTGCATTCATAATCAAATGCCCATTAACAGACAAACAGCCGTAGTCATTAACGGAAATATTATGCTTAACTTCCGGGCATCATAACGGCATAAATAAATTCAAACACAATTTTAATAAACATTTGAAATAGGGCAAAGCAGAGAAGCCAGTTGCGAAGAAGAGTACAAAATTAAGGCTGCAGGCAGGAAGATGGCCGACTCGCAAAAAAAACCTGTCGGAGCTCACTCTGTCCCTCAAGGCCAACTGCACATCCAATGGGAGGAACACGTGACGCAAGTTATTATGCTTTGCCTTCTATATTGCGGGGGGATATTGTCCTTTGCTGTCAAGAAGCCCAATCAAACATACAATTATATTTCAAGCTCTGTCCTGCATCAGTGGTGGGTTTTTGTGGCCCATTCTAAACCCTGACACTGCTTTTTGGCACCATGACGTGGTACCAACCTGGTAGGGGGCTGTCTCGCTCCTATTCCCGGCTCAGCTCTGCATCCCACTCGGATTAAGCCAATCCCACAATCCTGTGCACAATCACCCCCCCCCCCCCCCCAGGGACAAACACGCCACTGTTCCTACCTACTTAGCAGCCACTGGAGGTCTGTCTTTAATCCAGCATGCCCACCTGCCAGACTTCATCTCCCTGGCCTCTACACTCAGATGGTGCTGGGTCTGAGAGTCAAGTTCATATCATACAGCCTTTGGTCACCTAGACCTGGTAGAGCTTCAACCAGCTTCACATACCCAACAGGTCATAGGTCCTATTGAAACTAAAACTACAGCGCATGCTCATAGTAAAGACTCTCTGTTCAGTTGATGACAGGGAGCTTATTTGTACCATGTTCCGATCAGACATGTTTGATGCAACTACGATCTATAGTTAACGATGTCAGGACTCAAATTGAAAATAAAAGGAGCGAAACCATATATTGAACTGGGCGGTATATCGATAATTGATATATTGATATTTTTTCAGGCAAGTAGGAAACGTGACGCTATCGCCAGCATCAATATAGTTCATTTGCGTTGAAAGTACAGCGCATTTGCCCCAAATCAGCCGTTTTGAGCCGCGCCTGCCGCCTGCTATTTCCTCACTCTGCTTATCTCTCTCCGTCCCTCTCTGCCTCCGGCTCACAGTGTTGCCAGATTGTGTAAAATGTCCCGCCCAATCTGGCAACACTGACTGCAGGGTGCTGGTGCCCATACTTAACCCATACTTTAGTTTCCGCCCAATCTGGCAATGCTTCTCACAAACAATGCCCCGGCCCCGCTCTTCTACTCACGCCACTTTTTAAAATCCCCCTCAGCGTGAAAGATGGAGTCCGTCAAACGCATATAACTTTAAAATGTTTGCTACCCTGGCCTACACTAGTGCTGCACGATTTGGTGAAAAGTCATATTGCGATTATTGTGGACAATATTGTGATTTGCGATATAATAAACAAATGGTGTCATGAGTCTACTTGCTTGGTTATCAAGGAAAATGCACACAGATTACTGCTAATTTTAAAATGTTTATTTTTCAACTCAAACATACAAACTTAAACTAGCATAAAAAATACAAAACAAAAAAACGTGTACAGTACTGTTTTCAAAATAACAATATTTTACAAAATTAAATAAATAATAATAAAAAAATCTTTTTTCAGGCAAAGGCATTTCTGCAATGCAAACTTGTTAGTTTTTTTTCAATATTACAACTACGGTAAATAAAATTAATAGAATAAATAAAATACATTATTTATTTTTTTAATCCTAGCCTGTTGCAGTTATACAATCGCAAAGGCTCGATAAGTCGTGCAGCACTAGCCTACACCCACATTTAGGAATGAGTTTGCTTCAGCAACCCGGGTTAACGAGCACAGACGCAGGCGGGCTGGAAATGAAAGCACAGCGGGGTACCGATGTAGAATGACGAGTTGGAGCACGGCAACAGAAACTGTTATTGTGTCAACAAATATCTATATGTTTCTTATACCAACATTCTGCTTGAGAATATCAATATGACTTTTGGTCCATATCGCCCAGCCCTACCAAATATTAGCATTACTGGTTAGTAGGGCGTACACCTTCTTGTTGATTGGTCGATTGGTTGGCATGCTGTTGTGTTGTTTTTTATTTTGATGATCATGATTTAGCTGCTATTGTGAAGCGTCTGCATTTGGAAAAGCCCTATATCAATTTCATGTATTATTGTTGTCCAACGTAATTCTCATTGGTTGGACAATCGCTGGTGTTGCATAAGGAGAAAAGCACCGCTTAATCGTTTATGTTCGTTTGGATTTTTTTTTTCATGGGCTATACTGTGTAAAAAATAACATTGACTTTGAATACAAAATAATGTTCACATTTATTTTACATTTTGTGTTTTTTTAAATAATCGTTTGTTTTAAAGGCACCCAGTGCAACTTTCGAGGCTTAAAAATAAACATTCAATTTCTAGTCTTTTTTACACGTAGTAAGTTTCAATAACTCCATACCATTACATACCGACATTTAACCCATTTAGGCCTAAAGCGCCTGGAAAAAATGCCTGTAAAACCTATAGGCGATTTCAGAAAAGCCCCCAAAACCTGAAGTTTTTCTAGAAATTCAGCAATTGTGTCAACGCCTACTAAATTACTGATTTCTCAGCCCCTGTAACAGATAGGAACACAATTCAAAAAGTATTTGAGAGCTGACACCTGTGGCTTTCATGGGAAATTTGAGTTTTTATTTACAAATATTTACAATATTTACATACAGGTAGAAAAGTAAATAAAAAAGTAAAAAAATATGTAAAAGTGCAGGAACAGCACAAAACTGTAAAAAAAATAAAGTATAATAAAGTGAAATAAGTATATAAGAAAGTAATAAAGTATATAATAACAAACATGGGAAGGGGAACAGACTGGGACTAAAACTGTAAACAGTCTGCGTTTTAAATTACATGCACTTGTATGTGATGACTACTGAATAAAAGTATTATGCATAATACAAATACAATTGCATTCCATCCTAAGAAGTAGCGTAATTAAAAGATACAGGCTATAATTTGGGAATGTATAGTAGCCTTGGCCTTATTGTTCTGGAGATCGCAGTTAGGTGTGAAATCCAAAGAAGCTCTATTCTTTGGAAGAGCCTTGAACATCCTGCATACGGGCCCGTCGTTGCCTTGTTACGCCACTGGTGGTGACATTCCAGAGAAGCTTATCTGGTTTTACGGGTGCTTTACGCATCTCCGGGACAGTAATACATCTCTTACATATAAACTGTCGTCATTTCTTATTACAGCATCATCACAATCAATAAGTATTACTATTGATAAGTATAAGTGACATTCCAGAGAAGCTTATCTGGTTTTACGCACCCGGGTGCTTTACGCATCTCCGGGACAGTAATACATCTCTTACATATAAACTGTAGTAATTACTTATTACAGCATCATCCCAATCAATAAGTATTACTATTGTCCTTGCCTCCAGATGGCCGCAAATCTGTCCCGGGACATATTTCTGGCGAATTGCGTCCGAAAGAGATTCTTACTCTGTCGCCAGTAATCTCTTCGCACCGGCAACACAAGCAGCCCCATTCCCATAGCCCCATTCCATACTTCTTCTTCCTCGTCGTCATTCACGAACATGTGCCTTAACCATAATTCCCGGTCAATCGGTTCGTATTCGTCATCAAAGGACTCGGCCTCATCAACATCTTCGAAGCCGAGAAACTCGAAATCGCTACCGTCAGAAAAGTCTTCAGTCTCAAATTCCGCCATACTTGCTTGAAGAAATTTCTGAACTAAACTCACGAGGAACAAGTTGACACCTATATGTGTCTATTCTGATGCATTTCATTGACCCAGAGGCCGACACTTTGGGCAAAAAAACCCCTTTTACAGAAAAACGACGCAAACGCTTTCCCGTCCTTAAAGGTAGAATGACGCAACAGCGCCCCCGGCTTTAAAGGTAGAACAGCGGCAATGCTTTCCCGGCTTAAATGGGTTAAGCAGCAAAGATGAGACGTTGTTGTGTGGTGAGAACTGATACAAAATCGATAACAACAACAATGCCGCCATTTTCTTTATTTTTTGTAACCTACAATAAATAAAGCAGGCTTCCAGTCAATGGAAAAATGGCTTCTCCCCACCGGCGATTGTTGTTGTTTACGATTTTCTATCAGTTCTCACCACACAACGACGTCTCATCTTTGCTCCTTGAATGTCGATATGTAATGGTATGGAGTTATTGAAACTTACTACGTGTAAAAAAGACTAGAAATTGAATGTTTATTTTTCATTGAATGTTTACATAAAGTTGCACTGGGTGCCTTTAATATACTATATTACTTCAGGAGTCAAAAACAATTTTCACTTCATTGAACTCACTCAACCTATTTACTGACATTTACTCGGCTCCAAACTAATGGTGTTTTCCAGATGCCTTGTACACCATCCTTACGAGTTGCAAGTGAGGATATCTCCCAGCTTTCTGTGGCATTTCACAGAGGCACGCCCTCTTTCTGTCGGCCCCACTTGGAATTATTAGAGTACAGAGTTCAGTGAGGAGACTCGACAACAAAAATGGCTGTGCCCATGAATATATTTACTTTCTTTGTATTTGTACCACGTTGGTCATTTTAATGTTGATTTTAAATGCTCTAACACCCTTGATTACATGCGTGCAAAATGCGGTGCGTGCAATGCAATGTAAAGTTGTGTTGTTTGTTTTCGAGCTGGTTTGCTAAAGAGGCTAATGTAGCTAACATTGACTAGCCAATGACACAATCAAAGAAGAACGGGAATGCTATAAGTGCTATGAGACAGAAAATGACGTCACAAGTGCCACTCGTAAGGCTGGTGTACGAGGCATCTGGAACAAACCATGTCAACAAAGGTGTCGGTGTGGTAGTGTTTGGTTAAAAAGGGTTAGGGACAAAAACATAAAATGTTGACTTTGGTTACAGAAGTTTAAATATCACGATTCAACAAACAACATGGTACATCTTAAAAAAGTCAGGTTGTGTGCTCTAGGTTAGTTGATCAACTTTCTTGTTTAATGCTTGATGGGCTTCGAGTGTGAACATATCAGAATTGGAACCATGGCACCCATCGCATTCGTGTGTTCTCTTTATACTGCATGATGTTGCCAGCTGCGGCACTTTGTGGCTTGTGTGGTGTGCGATCCGCTTTAAGTTGAAGCCCTGCCTTAACCGAAATCCACTGAATTCCTCCACACAATATTTATATTTAGGTTACCAGGTAGAATGCATTCTGTCTTTGGTTGACTTTAGGGCTGTGCGATATGGACAAAATCTTCTCACGATATTGGTCATTTCATGTCGATAACGATATATATCACGGTATAGTGCATTTTTGGTCAATTGTATGAAAAATAATTCTAGCCAGAATAACCACATACTCTATAATACTTTTTAAAAATCCTATTAACTAATTTCTTGGAAGGAGGGGGCATTGGACCCATGGCAACTTTTACATGCACCGTAGAGTTATACTGAGAAGCCCAACACTCTCTCAGCCGCGATCATCAAAATAAACGGCTTTCCAGAACGAGTTTCAAATATCCGCATACTTGACTCAACCCGTTTAGCTAGTGGTTAGCTAGTGGCACTAGCTTTTTTTCTTTTGAAAGATTACATTATTTGACTCTTGTACTGCCTCAGAAAGTTGCGGGACATTCGTTCTGTTTCAGACCGAACGAATCCCTCCAAATGTTCTGTATAGAACTGTAGGTTCTGTATTTTTCGTGCAAGTGTAGTGAAAAAAGCAGGGTCAGAATGATGTAAAATACTGCCATTACGGATAAGTAATAGAACGAAAGGTACGATACAGGGAAATATGTATTGATAAACATTTTTTCTCACATCCCCGATATATATTGTCAAACCGCCCAGCCCTAATTGACTACAGCCCTACTGGTTAGAAGGCGTTACTTTTCTGCAGCATTTGGATATGACATCCTTGACAGATGATCATGTGTTCCGGCCAGACCAGTATCTAACTGCTGTTCTGCCAATTTATGCTCCCTTGTCAGTTTTGCTACCAAGTGATTCTGCGGAAGCGCATGACGAGACTATTGCTCCCCGGTGTAGTAGTGGTGAAAATACACATAATGAACCCCTGAAATCTCCAATAACTAAGTTATAATACAGTATCAAAATATATTTTTACAATGTACATGGAGTGAGTTACATAGTGGTGTAAAATAACGTTGTTCTTTCTTGGGAGCATCATTTGATAAGGGCAATTGGTCTACAGATTAAATACGCTACCAAACGCATACGGTTGTACTTTTTGATTGGGTAGTTGTATACATTGTCCTACCAATAAATGCTCTCTTGTCAGAGTCTATCAAATCATGTTACCCTCACAAAAAGTGCCAACTCATGTGTTTGGTAGTGTCGTCATGCTCATGCGCAGAACCACTAGGTAGCAAAATCTGATAGGTAGAATAAATTGGCAAAACACCAGGTATGTTTTGCAGCACATTTATATTCCTGAAGGGCCAAGATCTGCGACCATCCCATGCCTCTTCTAGTATAACATCTGTGAAATATATTTAAATGGATATGTTATTAATGTCTATGTGTGGTTGTGTCTTGTTTTCCAGGATTCCCTGGACTACTAAAGCAGCAGCAGTCGTTTACTTTCACTGGATTTTAGTCCGACTCATTCTCCCTCAGCCATGGAATCGGTATGTCCCTCTGCTGTTTACAGCAACTTCTATCTCTCTCCCTCTCGCACGTGCAGAGCAGCGGCTGTGTTCAATGCTGGAATGTTTAGAGCAGGAGCATGCCTGTCCTCGCCCTGGCTGGGTTTGTCAGGGGCTTTGTGTGTGGGACTGTTTGTGCACACACACTTTTGATCTTTCTGTCTACTATTGTAAGTTCAAAAAGTAGTTGTAATTCGCATTTAGGGCTGGCACTACTACGTGCCAGCAGGGAGTCTATTAATTAGGTTTGAACAGACTTTTCAGCGGTCACTCCAATGAACTGGGCACAGGCAGTTTTCAGCTGTAAGTCAGCTTTACAATCAACCCGTTCTTTTTCATCAGGATGATCTGGGACTTAAATTTAGTAAACAGCAGCTCTTCTTAAGCTATATAACAAGCAGTGTTAACTTGATCATCATTTCCGAATCCTCAATGCTTATGTTTGCCGTTGTCTGGCACTGAAGCGCTGCGGGAGGGGGGCCCGCTCTGCCGGCTACACACCTCGAGGCACAGGCTTGTTGGATACTTTGTGTTGTGTTTTTATTTATTTTTAACTAATTAAAGGTTGTAACAGCGATGTTGAGTGACGTCACTTCTGTTGGTATTTGAAGCGAGATCCCAAACAAACAGCTAGCTCGGCCCTCCCTTCCATATTTTATGCATCCATGAACGCTGCGCGAAACCCCACAAAACCCACCCCTTGTCGGTGATTGGACTTGGAATATTATTTATTTTGGTTTTGAGTGTTTGGTAGCACCATTTGTTTTTGTATACGAACTCGGAGCATAGGCTGCATACAGAGATGTGTTTTTTTGACGGCCTGCTTATGGGGTGGCAGCTAGCGGATCGTGAGAAAAGATCAGACAAATGTGATAAATTATGTTTCGGCCTAGAATCGCTGATCCAACCTTTAACATTTAACTATTTAACGTTCTGTCCACAAGAGGGCATTCTAACTATAATTTTTTTTCTTGCAAAGTAAATTGTAGGCAGAAATGGAGATTATATTGACGCTACCTCTCGACTGCGTTAATATAGTTAGCCGCTTGTACGTGGTGATGGAGAGCACTGACTCATCACTTCGTTGAGTATATTGTAGGTAACAGCCTATTTATGTATCTCAGTAGACAATGCTCTTACTGCATCCATAGTCGTAAACAACAATCACAGACCTCATCTTAAACGGAAATTTAAAATGAACTTAAACACACGGTTTCCCCCTCGCGGTATTCCACCGAAATAATAATTGTGTTTAAAATTAACATTTATTGATATTGTCAACATTTTTATTGGGGTTTACCGTTACACAGCGTTAACCGTTACATCCCTAAACACGTTTAATTTAGTATACCAACTTTTGACAAAAGAATGATTGCCAACTTCAGTTTAGAGTAATGTAATTTTATTTTCAAATGTTAGTAGGACCAGAAGAGAAGGGCAGGATTTGCTTACGTTAGCTGACCCAATCTTGAAAGAAAACAAAGACCTGTTTCAAAATGTATTTCATCATTTGAATAGTATACATTTTTTACATTTTGATTCCCCGAAATTCGTTCCAACAGCCATAATACACAGCCATGTGTATTATGTTTCCAGCTTTTCATTGCATTAACTAGGAACTAGGATGACTTGCGCTGCACCGACTTGTCTGCACTCTTGAGCCGAGGTAAAAGGCTCACCCTTTCTTGTAAGGCCAACTCCTGACACAGCAGGGCTAATGGTTGACTCCAGGAGCACTCTGCTTGTCCAACTAGATTATGACATCTTCTTAGGAGACAGGCATGGCTTTCACCTTTTTCCTAGTGTCGGGCAGACTAAAATGCAGATGACAATGTATCTGCCGAAGGCTAATATTGCTATTATTTAGCATTTGAATGCTGAATTGAGATTGAAATACCTACCTCAAGAACTAATATTTGTGACCTTTAATTATTTTTTATGACAGTCACCACACTGCTCACAAGTTGTGAATATCTGGTGTTATTATAGCACAATGGCTAATAATATAAAAATGGGAGCCGACAAATCAACCCGAGATTATTGTGCTATTTTCATTGGAGCCGATGCCTCGACTAACGTTTTGGAATCATCACTGGCCTGAGACTGGCACCACCCTTACCCCTCCATCCCCCTACCCCCGGCCAAAGTAGTGTCTGCTTGTTTGTGTGCAAGGGCGATCTGCTTACCGTCAGTAGGAAGCAGGAAAACTGATCACAAAGCCTCATAGACCTCCGGCACTAGTAGGCCCTGCCCTCTCCACACCTTCCCACCCAGCCCTCCCGACTAATGTGATGCCAGTCACATGTATTACTGGAAGCAACCAAGTAAATCACCATCATATTTTAAGCGTTCTAACTCCTCCACTTCACCCCTTGGTTACCAGACACAGACTGAGGTGGCCTACAAGCTAGCACTCTCCCTGATTCTCTCTTCTTGCGTGTGTGGGGTTATTAATGTGTGTATTCTTTATGTGTGTGTGTGTGTGTGTGTGTGTGTGTGTGTGTGTGTGTGTGTGTGTGTGTGTGTGTGTGTGTGTGTGTGTGTGTGTGTGTGTGTGTGTGTGTGTGTGTGTGTGTGTGTGTGTGATTGATTAAAGGCTCTGCCCTCTCCTCACAACCCTCTTATGTTCCTCTTTTTCTCAATCTTCATCTCGCCTCACTTCCAACCTCAGCCTCCATTTTCTCTCTTGCTCTCTGCCTCTATCTCTGGTATTATTAGTATGTGTGGCAGTATTCCTTCTGTGCACGCAGGGCCCGACAGTCATATTACATAATTCCCAGATATCAGGCTCCTCCTGCACCAGGCCGGAGAGACTACTCCACTATAGGCTTCTTTATTTGCCCAACCTTTCCACTTCCTCCCCTCCGTCCCTCCCCTCCTTCTCCGACAGCGCAGTCCTTGCAGAAGATAGAGGGAGTCTGTTTGAGGGAACAGTCGAGCCTCTGTGGAGGGGAGACAGGCTCCTCTTAGCTGGCCACCACTGGCCCGGCTTACATCTCCAGACCTGGAATGTGAGGTCTTCCATGTGCCGGGGTGAGGCTAGCGAGGGGGTGTTGGGGGAGGAACTAGGAGGGTTCTGTGCACTTTCTCTCTCTGTGTGTGGGTGAGTGTGTGGGTGGGTGGCTCATCTGGCTGGTGATTGTTCAATGTCTTTGATTTATTTTTCCCCATAGGTGCATGGCTTGTTTTGTTTTTTAATGCGCCCTACTAAGTGCAATACCCCACCACGCATACACTCGTGCTCTTACACACAGGTTGGTTACACTGAGGCAAGAGATGTGTCATGTTACACTACATAAGGAAGAGTTGCTTGTCAGAGCAGAGAACAAGAATGTTCTCCAATAGGATGCTGTGTGTTCTTAGCAGAGAGAACTCGTCTCTAGTCTTGAACTTTTACTTTTTTCGGCTTTTTTGGACTGAAACATATCTGTTCGATGTGGACCAGCCAAATGGTGGTGGTGAAATTCAAACATGGGGTCTTCCAAAGTAGGGCCGCTGTGAATATCCTTGTAGCTTCCACATTCAAAACTTATGCAAAAGCTTAAGCAGCGCAGCTTGTTTGTGTTACATAAAAACATACCCGCTTGTCTACTCTGGGATCAGTAACTGTGTTATTCGCTGTTTCAGCAGTGGCTGTCAATGGGGAAAAAAGGAAAGGGGCTTTCTTAGCTAACAGCTAATTGGACTGACAAATTGTTCCTTCCACCACAAACGGGAAGATATTATGAAGTCTATTTCTGGGCTTCATTCTCCTGGCTAACTCTTGCTTTCTGTGTCAATGTTAGCCCCATCTGAATTCTGTTCGTCTTGATCTTAATTGCCCTGCCTCTCTGTCTTTTTTGTCCATCTTTCTCTATTTTTTTTCTCCCTCCTTCTATTGTGGTTAAGTCCATCCCCTCAACCTTGGCATCTGACTCCTTCTTCTCTCTGTTTCAGTGTCTCTGAATATCTCTCTCATTGTAAAGCCTTTATTAGGCAGGAGGGGTTAGAGGTTGAGTCTGTCAGACACGTCTGTGCATGAAAATATGTACTCACTACTCGTTGGAATCCAGTCCTACAACACTATCTGTGCCTAACTCGTTATAACTCTTGCATTGAATTGCTGTAAACTGGCAGTGGTTCTGATTTTCCTCTGCCAAGCTGTTTCTTCTAGCTTCATCAGTGCCTACAAGAACTGCTTTGTGCATATGTTTGAATATGGATATGCTTACAAATAAATGTTTACATTTAAAAGTGCATCTTACAACTGATTTATTGCAAATGATTTAACAGTTTATCACCAAAGGTCTCAAAAGGCTGCTAGTTTCCATTTATAAATCAGACTATCCATTCTTGTTATATTGCGTTATGCCATGAACACTTTGGAAAACCCAATGTATTTGTTTATATCTTGTGCAGTGGCAGATGTTGGTTGGTAATGGCAGCACGCTAGCAGTCAATGGTAGTGCTGATTGTGGCGACTAGTAGTCCCGGCCTGTGTGTCTGGCTTGTTTACCTGAAAGGGACCTGGCCGGCTCCAGCACTCTGCTCCGTCTATGTTATGTCAGCAGCCAGCCAAGTTCACATCAGAGAGGCATTTCTCTGTGTTTAGAACTGGTGTCTAATTTTAGAGCTGCTAGGCACTGGTCTAAGCTTGGGAGGCTGAGATAAGACCTGTCCCCTCTCTTTCCTCCTGTGCTGTGAACACGTCTACCTTCTGCACCAGCGCTGCTTGGCATGGCTTTCAGTCTGTCAATTGGCTTTACAAAAAGACTTGGGTATCAGAGTGCATTTCACATGGTGGATATAAATGCATATGGGTCTGGTGTAAAGTTATAAATAATATAAGGGATGCACCGATTCCACCTTTTCTTAGCCCAAGTACGAATACTTGGCAGTACCAAAGTAAAAAAATTACTAAAGTAATAAAGTACTCAGTACCTGAGTACCATAGATAGTATATAAAATGGCTGTAGCATCCGGGCAGTTATTCCAACTGCATCAAATTCTCTTGGTTTATGCGCGTCGCCATCTTAGTTTGACTCGTCATAGTTTGACTCCGCCTCATTTCCTTTAACCAAAAAAGGGCATTGATCTTCGCCCCCCCATGGGGGGCGGGAGATACGCCCATCTAGGTGACGTACACCGAATTAGCAACATCAGCTAGCTATGACTCTAGACTAGAGACTGCTCCCCTAATTATTCCTACATTTTAACCTCCAATAAAATAAAAATTAGCCTCCTAAAAGAATCTGTGTTGTCATGGAGATATGAACTAAACATTCTGACTAGAATGGTTTTTTGGACCAGGCTGTAAATAGGTTTAATAAGACTGTGAAAACGGCCTGTTTAACATGTAAGTCAACGAAGAATTGCTCCCTTTTGGTACCACCTCGTAGTGGTCACCCGGTGCTACTTCAATGTTTGTCACTTCCGCATTGGATACTGGTATATCTCGCTGTGCTTAGGGCTTGCTGAGTATGCAGTAGGGATCGGCCGATACCGTTTTTTTAGGGCCGATACCGATACCGTTTTTTTTAGGGCCGATACCGATTTTTTTTCATCAGCCTTAGCCGATACGCCGATACGCCGATACCGACTTTCTTGAGCCGTTTTTTTTTTTTTTTAAAGAAACATTTATTGAACTTCAATATAAAAAACAATATTTAACAAATAGTAAAAACAGGTGAAGTAGAACAAGTAAGAACAAGTAGATGAACAATATTTAACAAATAGTAAAAACAGGTGAGGTAGAACAAGTAAGAACAAGTAGATGAAGTTCATCTACTTGTTCTTACTTGTTCTACCTCACCTGTTTTTTACTATTTGTTAAATATTGTTCATCATGAACAATATTTAACAAATATTAAAAACAGGTGAGGTAGAAGTAAAAAAATTAATAAATAAAATAAATCGGCGAAAATCAGCCGCGTATCGGCCGATACCGATACACGTAAAAAACGCGAATATCGGCCGACCGATATATCGGTCGATCCCTAGTATGCAGTATCGCTGTCAAATCTGTAACGTCTGTAACGAAAAGTAACGGTGCGCAGAATTGAAAAAGGAACTATGTTTCGTCTTTACTTATTACATGAAAAAGTAGTTACTTACTTTGTAACGTGTTGCACGCAACACTGTCTAGTGGTCTCACGGTAACGTCAAAATCCATACCGTAGTGCAAATTCACACCGGTATACTTTCTATACCGTTTATACCGTACACCCCTACCCTAGAGTCTTAGTAATGAATTGATGGTGTTGAATTTCCATCGCCCAACGTGCTGTCATCCACAGTTCTATAAGAGCGCTCTTATTGTGTAGTGGTGTTCCGAAGGAGCTGGCTGATGCTGGTTAGTGGACTTTGAAGAGAATGAGGAGGGTGCAGGGTGCATGCACACTCTTTGCTCTCCAGTTTCCAGCCATAATGACCCAATAATGGCTGCTATTCTGATTTGTTTATCTCAGACCGGTGTCAGTTTTCAGGAAGTTTTGCCCTGAAGGGGATATCAAAGTGTATAAGCGAAAGAAACGCCCAAGACGCGCTTGCAAGCACACGCAAGCACACGCAAGACACGCCCACCGACCCGAGCACAAACACACGCAGACGCACACACAAGCACAGACGCACACACGAGCACAGATGCACACACAAGCACAAGAGACACACTTACTGTGTTTGTGTGTGTGTGTCTAATCTCGTCCAGCCGAACAAAGAAAGAAAGATGGATATATTCCCCCCCACCCCACCAATCCCTTGCTACTTTGTGTGGGTGTCCTGTAGCCAGCCTTCCCCCCTTTCCCTAGCCATAAAGCAGTGACCTTGGTTTCAAGTAGCTGTGCTCTGCTAGTAAGCCAACACCTCTCCAGGGATGGGCTGACCTTGTTCTCTGACACTGTAAGTAACCCCTTCCTCTCTTCACACACGCATGCACACACACAGATACTACTAACTAATAATAATGTCAACATGCACACATAGATGTACGTAGACATGCATCTCTCTGCAAGTTTGATTTGGACTTTGATACTTGGATCCAAACTTAAGGGGCCTGATAGGTCAGGGATGGTACATGATCATCTCTTCCGCATCTTTATAGCCAAGCCTAATCTGTTCAAACAACGCACCCTCCCTTTTTATGTGCTCTGCCTTGTAATCCTGCTTTCATATAATTTCTCGTGTGTGTGTGTGTGTGTGTGTGTGTGTGTGTGTGTGTGTGTGTGTGTGTGTGTGTGTGTGTGTGTGTGTGTGTGTGTGTGTGTATATTGCTGCAGTAATTATGCCCTGTAATCTACTTGAATACCTTTCAAAAGTTTGTGGCATGATCAATACTTTCTAATTGGTAACAAACAATTTAATTACAGACATATCCATGCATCTTTCAGTATATTATGCTTTGATATAAGATATAAACATAAAATAATTTCAAAGGCTTTTCACAGACTTATTGCAAACATTTATTTCTGAAGTGTGATCACCTTCTTCTAGCACACTGGGGTGGTCCGGCTGGTCCATCACCACAATTTTGCCGTGCTTCCGCAGCAAGTGGGTCAGCTCCTCTGAGCTGCTCAGTGTTGCTGTCGTAATCCACGAAGATCTCAAAGTCTGAATACCTGCGCAGCACTTGCAGGGCCTTCGGATATGATTTCATGTACTTTAAATTGGGCCTTTGTTACCTAAAGCCTTTACATGGCGGTGACATATGTACAGGTTTGATTCTTTCAATCCTTAATTGTTATCAAGTGCGGCTTATGCACAATGAGGTATTTGTGTGATTGTGTGTGTGCATGTCATTGCTGGACCATAACGAGTGACTAGTTAGGAGTCCAGAAGCTGAAAGAGATGGGCCTGTATGGACTGAACCATTCCCACACCACGCTCCCTGTCTAGCTCCACCTCCGTCCCCAGCCTAGCCCGGCCATAATCTGCAGGCCTGTCCGGCCCCGGTGGACAATGTTGAATGTGGACACTCATGCCAATCTAGCTAATTCAATTGTTGGTAAGAGAGAGTGAAACTATGCACTGAGCTTAACAGGATATATATTTTTCTCTCTTTTTCTGTCTCTCTCTCTCACCCTCTCTGTCTCTCTGTGTGGGTGGGTTTGAAGAATATTGTTGATGAAACGAGCAGGCAGCTGGGGGCCCAGTATAGTGTTTATCTGTTGCTACATTGTAACAATACCCCTTGACCCCTCATCACCCCCCTAGCACTCTGAATGGACCCAGGCGAGGAGGAGGGGGGTCTGGGGGTTGGGGTGGGAGAGACCGTTGGCTCTATTTGCCTCGATTGTATTGTTTGGGGAAGCAAGATGACCATAGCAGAAGGAGCCCACTGATGAGGACGGGATCACAAAGTCAGCTAGCTGGATTCCCGTTGCTCATGTCGTTCTCGGTCTAGGCTTTATTATCCTGGAAAACATTAATTTACATTGATAAAGCACAATGTATCTCTCTCTCCATCTTGCTTTATTTTCTTAGTTTCTCTCTCTCAATATCTCGCTCACTCATGTTCTCGTATCTCGTCATCGTTTGCCCTCATCTCCTCGTCCTTGCTTTTGCCTTTGACCCCATGTGTGACGGTTTGCTGCTCCTGACACATGGTCCTGGTGCTGACCGATCAGGTCGAACTCTGTAGCGTTGCCTGTTGGAACTTTATTCGTTTTCGGTTTGTTGGTTTTTGTCAAGCTATCTATGGACCTGGGCTGTAATGGTTACCGTCAAAAAGATTTGGTGCGCAAACTGCACTCTCTGATGCTATTTGAGATCTGCTGTTACCTCTGCTGCCTTAGATACACACAAGTATTATTATATACAATATTAAATATACATGTATACGCTGTGGCAACCCCGGTCGTCGGTAGCTGGGATTCTCAAAACAAACGCTCAAGCAGGGTTGCGGTGCAACGTGCAGCTCACCAAAGAAAAGGGGAAATCATACAGAAACGTAGGTTTCTTCCACACTGGGACAAAAGGGGTGAGGGGTGGGCCGAGTCCTGTCCATCGGTGAGGTCGGCGTGGCTATCGCTCCCGGCTTCTCCCGCTCAGTCCGCGAATGTCTCCAACTCGGCTCCCTCCCGGCATGAGCCACATGGCTGAGATAGCCCTGAATGAGGTGGAGAAGCAGGCTATTTAAGCCCTGCTTCCCCACCTGTTCATCAGGTGCTCTGCATCTCCTTAATTGGCAACATCCAGCTTGACCAGCCACGTATACACTTGGGCCACGTTTATACGTAGCAGGGTATTTATAGAAACGAATATTTCCCCCCCTCCGTTTTCAAAAATAACATTGTGCACACAACATCGTTTTCGAAAAAGTTGTCGTTTACATCAAAACGCATAAATACGCCGTAGAGCGCCATTATACCTATGTCAAACCTATGGGCGGCAGTGTAGGGAGAAGGATAAAGCCATGCAAGCCAATCAGAATCCTCAGAATCAACAACAACGAATAACACGAGCGTCTTCCTGTAACAAACAAACTGTAAACATAGGGCGCTCATATGATGTTAGGCATTTCCTGGCGCATAATGTGACGCTTCAGAACCTAAAACCCAGTTTCTACCCGTTGACACGACAATGCATAACCGGCGTTTTCAGAAATCTCCACTTTGGCCGGAGTTTTTAGAAATGATCGTTTTCTGTGATAAAAACTGCGTTTTCGTGTGTAAATGAGAGGCCAAACCGTGTGGAAATATCTGCGTTTTCCCTTCGTGTAAACGGGGCCTGGGTGTATACGTGGCTGGTCAGGCTGGATGTTCGGAAGATGCCGTAGGCAGTGATTGAGTGTATTTATATTATTGACATAGAAATACATGTTTTAGCAATAAAGCCAAAAAATAATTACAGATTAAACGAAAAGTACAAAAGTATCGACCGTGCTGCTAGAGAACACATTCATTATTATCTCTGGATAGCTTGTTGTTGTTGGCATACTTGACAATAGTTTGCGCCATATAATCTTTACCATTTTCGATACCATGGGGAAAACCTTTGACACTTGACCCCACTATTGATAGTTCTGGGCAAATATAATTGAAAAACACCAAACGAAACACTCGCAAATACACATATGGCTACTAGATAGCGCTGAAGGACATGTGTTCTGATTGAATGCAATCTACCTATTTCCTCATGTTTCTTCTAAACATACCCCAAAATTTTGCCAATTCTTCTTTGCAAAATAGGTCAATCTCAGCCAGATTGGATGGAGACGACTGAACAGCAATTTTCAAGTCTTGCCGCAGATGCTCAATGGGATTTAGGTCTGGACTTTGACTGGGCCATTCTAACACATGAATATTCTTTGATCTAAACCATTTCATTGTAGCTCTGGCTTTGTTTAGGGTCCAGGATTGCCCTGTATTTAGATCCATCCACCTTCCCCATCTACTCTGACCATCTTCCCAGTCCCATCTGAAGAAAAGCATCTCCACAGCATGATGTTGCCACCACCATATTTAACAGTGGGGTTGGTGTGTTCAGGGTGATGCGCAGTGTTAGTTTTCCGCCACACATAGCGCTTTGCATTTAGGCCAAAAAGTTCAACTTTGGTCTCATCTGACCAAAGCACCTTCTTCCACATGTTTTTTTTATAACCTAACCCTGCTTAAAACTTCTCCACAACTTTATCCCTGACCTGTTTGGTGAATTCCTTGGTCTTCATGATGTTGTTGTTCCAGTGTTCTCTAACAAACCAATGAGGCCTTCACAGAACAGGTGTATTTATACTGAGAGTAAATTACACACAGGTGGCCTCTATTTACTCTTTAGGTGACTTCTGAAGGCAATTTATTAGACAATGTATTTAGGGGTATCAGAGTACAGGGGGACTATAGCTGCTTGACTCATTTGGATTATAATGGTTTTCAATTAATCCCCAACTGCCTAGTTTCAGTTTCAGTACACCACAAAAATCATGGTCGATTTTAAATCTTGAAGAAGACGATGTCAATGAACCCGCTGAGGCCTTTACTAACCGGCCAAATCTTTTAATTGAGCTCTGTAGTTATCTGATGTGTGCTCTAAGATGGAGCTCTGTGGTGGAAATCTGTCTTATAGTTATTATAATGATGATTAGCTCTCTGATGGAGATCTGTAGTTATGTGATGTGACCTCTAGGATGGAGCTCTGTGATGGATAAAAAGCCTGAATGAGAACAAGGACAGGTCTTTGCCTAAAGCTCTTGGGTGCAAAGAGTGTTGTCTTGTGTTCATTCACAGAATTCAACTCTGGTCTCACTATTTGACGCAGGCTGTCCATACAAGGAAGTGCAAGTGTGTTCTTTCCTGCAGTCCTGATTGGGGCTTGCCTCTCGATCTCATGCATTCTGTTACCCAATCCACCAAGGAGACAAGTAAAACGATGAACACAGCTGTAAAGAAGGCTAGATTAACATCACTAATACTACTACTACTACTAGTGGTAGTTTAAGCTGTAGTTTGGCTCTAAATCTTTCTGGAAACTTGTTCTTGGTAGTGGTGTTTTTCAGACACTTCTATATTTACCCTTCTTGCAGTTGGTTGTGTTCCAGAAGCTGCCATGCTTCATTATTCAACATTTGCTCCAGTTGTTGAGGTTATATTTAGCAGTGTAGTGGGGGAGAACCAAGCACACTTACCCACCAATGGTAGCCAGAAGCTCACAGCTCCAATCTGAAGGCTAGCTCGCAAATGACTGTTCTCTTATCCTTCTTCTCCCCTCCCTTTCATCCATCTCTCCTCCCCCTCTCCTCCTAACCCCTGTTCAACAACAACAACAACATTCTCCTTCCTTCAAAGATCCCCTCATTTGCTATTGATATCATTCAATTTTATATCTGTTTTTGTAGTTCTCTCGCTCTCTCTTGCTCCCCCCAACCCATTTCCTCCACTTCGGTTGATACATCTTTCTACCAGAATAGCAGACCAATTATTTGTTTTCATTCTCGTGTATTTTTCCTTTTTTTTGTTGTTTTTAATATTTTTATTTCACGCTTTCTTTTTATTATTTTTTTGTGGCGCAATAATGTAATGCTGCTCACGTTTTAAGCTATGCTGCCTGTTGTGGTTCCTTGATTTCCACTGTTGTCATCCCTTCTAACTGCCCTTAGCCTTGTTTATACACATTCTATCCTATTCTGTGATCTTGACAAGGAATTGGTTATAGCGTTACCTTTTTAAAATAAGCACATATTACATTTTTGTGAACATCTCTTTGAATTTGTTCCATTTGTAAGTTAAGTATTTAATTGTATCTTCTACAAATGTACTATTAATATACAATACAATTTTAGGGCTGAATAAATTCTTCCATATCCGGAGCCCTAACACTATAATGTCCTCCGCCAAAGACTCCGGCTACACCACCATCGTTTACCACGTCACCTCCACCCACACCCCCGCATTATCTCGTGTGTCTCTCCATTACTAGAGTAACCGCCCTGCACCACAAACCTCCATAATACAATGTTCCATTAGATTGCATCAGCCAGATTCAAGCTGGCCTTTTAGACTCTCCTTCTCCCGCTCTCCCCCTCTGTCTATATTGTCTCTCTCTATCCCTTCTCCCCTCCTTTCCCTTCCTTCATCTTTGTCTTCACTTTCTCTCTCCCTTCTCCCAATTTATCTCTTTATATCACTCTTAGACTCTTCTTCTGATACATTTTGTGTATTACTTCTTTGTTTCCTCGTTGGTTTAAGAGGGCAAAGAGTTCATGAGGTTTTGCATGATGAGTCTTGATGGGAAGTGTTCAAGCCAAACGCTTAAGTAAGGTATTTTCCATTCATTCCTCCTAAGAACCCTTTCTTGATACCCAATGTTTCAAAAAGCAGGCATACCTTGAAAGCAGTGTAACTAATTGTTCTTTGCTTTCAGGATGGCTATGCTTGCATTGCTATCATGTTACAAGTTTCTAAACATGCAAGCTATTAACGATGGAGCAACAGCTCAAGCTATATGTTACCACCTCGCTGCCGGAGGGTTCAGCGCGGCGGTGTGAAGGGCCAGGCGTTTTCAAAAGCGGCTGCTGCTGCGGCTACCGCCGAAAGTTTCAACACGGGGAAAGCTGAGCGGAAGGGCAAAATCTGTACGTGTTGAAGTGGGCGGCAACCGCTTCCTGGTCAACAGACGCTTTTGTAACTGCCTCCCCTCTGCCGCCCTTACCTCATTGAAATTAATGGAGGCGGCGAGTTGATACACTGAATGTGCATCAGCAATTATTATGCAAGAATACAAGCATATCTGCCTTTTCTGGTAGGTTTCTTGAGCGCTCCGCACTAATGGTATCTCCTGCTGTGGAGAATACCCTTTCTGAGGGAGTAGAAGAAGCCTGAGCGCACATATACTTTTGTGCTACATCATACAGAAGTGGCAAATGGTCCTTCTTCTGCCACCACCATAGAACAGGGTCAGATGACATGGGAGTAGCTTCTGTACATTCGTATTTCTAAGTCCTCACCAATGTTCTGGGTCTCTACCTGCTGCACGCTCCTCCTCTCCAAACAGCTCTTCTAGGGCCGTCTTGGGGTGCTTTAAAGGTACAATCTGAAATTAAAAGGACCATCAATTTGTGTTTTGACTGACACTCGTGTGGCCCTACCAACAAAAGTAGAAACATATAAACCTGGTGAGCAATGATCATGTTTGAAATAAAAAATGTGCTTATTAGATGGAAGACGGATCTGCGCTGTCCTTTAGGACAGATGGGTTGTTTAACACGCAGTGGGCTTCATACACTGCCCTGGTTCTTAGGACTTTACCTAAGATCTTTCCCTGCTTTGTATAATGTACAGTGACCGTTGTATAATGGTCTTGGGCAAGCCATGTCCATCCATCTGCTGTAATGGCTGCCTATTTCACATTTTTTTTGGAGGGGAAGTTTTCTCTTTCAACCTGATCATTACCGTCGTCAGACGGTAATGATCAGGTCACAGTGACACAGTGGAGCTTGTTTGACTCGTACGCAGGCTTTTGAACACAACATATTCTTGGTACTTAAATCCATTCTGGGTAGACAAATGTTTTAGCATGTTGCTGGTATTTGCACATTTACACAATATAACAGCATTGCATTGATTACACAGGGCAGCATTTTCATTGCTTTTGGTGTACTGGAACCAGACTTTGGATCGCTTCCTCCTCTCTATGATGCTGCCTCGTTGTTTGAAGGTCTGAGCCGTCGCAGAGAGAGTGACGCAATGTACCGTGACGCAAAATTTTTAGATAACCGGAAAACGTTGCACAGAGAAAATGAGGGCATCGTTAAGAAGAATCGATAATTTTGGAGGCGTACAATTCCGATGGAATTGGTTAGTTGGAGTCGGTTCTGAGTAGGAACCGGTTCTCGATTCCACCCCTACTAGTAACACACTCAGCATTTAACAGGGCTTAAGACTGTGACCAAAATGATTGCATTTATTGTGTGGATGGGAGGTAATGTGTTCCTAGGTCCAGTTGGGACAGTAAAAAAGTAGACGCATAGAGCATCAGAATAACGCTTCAAAAAGAAAAATGACAAAATCAGGACTAAGTGCTGCATGAAAGAGGTCAGTGGCTTTCTGATCCACTCTTGGTCCGAGTCCTGCTAGGTTATGTCAGAGCTTCAATATGAAGTGGTCGGCACACCAGACGAGCAATGCATCTATTGTTGAGTTTATTCGGTTCAAAAACCTACCAGTCTCGGATGATATTTAGACGCCGTCCCGGCAGGGCTCAAAACTAGGATTTTCTAACTTCTTAATTTGGCCTGTCCGTTGTCACAGAACCTTCCCTCTGTGTACATTCATTATAAAAGATTCACTCACTTTGAAATTATCAAAAAATGTTTTTATTGCATTGGTAGTCTTTTTATTTTTTTCTACTGCCAGTGACTTGACATCTCGAGATTTGTCATCTACAAATCAAAGCATCTGCGCATGCTTGTGAATAGAGATAGTGTTGCTGTGCTATTATTATTATTATTTATTGAAACCTTTGCCACATGCCCTCAATAACTTTCGGCACATCCAAAACCTTGGCGTATGTTATAGCACCATACTAATTATATTAAACATGGAACAAGACCTAAATTCAACGCTGCCTAGCTTGTATAGTGTGTGTCCTGCTTTACATTGAAGCTCTGCTGCCTGTAACAGAGTCAAACTCGGACCAAGAGTGGATCCGAAGCCACCGACTTCCTCCACACAGCACTTGATAATACAGTTTTGCTTTTTTAAGCTTGATTCCAATAAAACATGTTTTTTAGGGTGATGAAGCGTGGTTTCAATGATTGCGTCTGGTATCGCGATATCAGAGGTATGACTCGGGAGAGTAGTAAAGGAACAACATGCGTTACAGAGATGCAAGGTAAATGGACAGATTGTTTAAAAAAGGATTCAGCAAAAATTCTTATGGTGCCAAGAAAAGTGTGTGGCACTAGTAGTACATGATAGTCTTGAGCCCTGTTTGAACACATTATTTTCATTAAGCTTGCAGAGATTGTAAACTGCGTTTGTGCTATTCAATTAGTCATTTGCTTGGAATTGAAAAGCATTCATTCGAATCATACAAGCGCATGCTAAAGTTTTGTTTACGGGCTACAAACACACGCAACTTAAAGGATTTTGGCTTGATTGCTCGGATCCCAGGTTAATTGTTGACATCTCTTGTCTATATGTAAAATCTAAGTGTGCGGGCCGGGCACCTCATTCATTCATAAAATCAACCTACATTTTTGGCAAATTAAAGCCATTGAATCCCTTTCAACTACAAGTGAGTCTTCGGTGGTGTAATCATGGTGTCTGTAATGTTCATCCCAAGTAAGTGCATACAAACGGCCATGATTAGGTCATTTTCACCAATGGTGCCAATTTCTGTTTATTTTTGGGCACTATTGTAGAAACCTATGATTACTTATGTTGAACAAAACAATAATACAGCTATTGGAGCTGCTTAACATTATTGGGAAGACAATGGATGTCAATGGGTCTCCAACTTGGGGTCGTTGAAAAACAGGGAAATAATTAAGGCTATTTATGCTCTGTTGTTGCAGAACTAAACTACAGGGGATGTCGTGCTGTACAGCTGAATTTACGTGTGCTTTGTTGCTGTATAGATCCAGCCCCGGCATTCGTGCTCCCTCAGTGTTTGTTCAAGAAATGTTGTTTGCCAGAAAGCATAGGACTCTTTCCCATCCACCCACGAATCCAAAGAGAAGTGCGCAACCGTGTGTCCATGCGTGTCAGTGAGTGGCCGTGCGTGAGTGTGTGCGTGAGTGTGTCCGCGTGAGTGTGTCCGCGTGAGTGTGTCCATGCACGCAAGGTGAATCCAGTGACATGCTAAGATAAGACATCAGCATAGCAGTGACTGTATTCCTTCGCTCTTCTCTTCCCCCTAAATAACTGACAACTCTTTATACCTCAACAACCGATTGTATTGCTGCTGAAAACATCAATGTCATTACCAATTGAATGGCTAGCCTAGCATCTAGTAGCAAAACTAAACCAAAGTGTTTGTGCTTATTCTGGTAAACCTTGTTGGCAACACAAGTAGCTTGTTGTTTTGGTGATTGATAAATCAAAAACATAATGTATAAACGGCTAGAAACTAGGTATAAAAGTAAAGCAACAAGTTGTTTTCTCCCTGGTTATGGAGATTATCACTCGGCAAACTAAATCTACTGTACAAGCACTCCTTCTGCTTTGGAACAGTGAGTGAAGCGTGTGAAAGCAGAGCTAATTTTGTGGAAAGGAGAGAGGAGGAGTTTGTCACATAATTCTTTGGGTTGTGGCGGTTATTTGATTTTGCTTGTGGTGAACGTCGTTCGACGTCGGTCAGAAGCTAATTCAACATTTTAGAGAGCCCCGATAACGGTTTACACTCTTTAGTGTACATTCTCCATTCATACTCGTTGTGGTGGTATTGGATTAAATTATTTTTCGTGGACACTCTGATTAAACTGAAGTAGAACAGGAGGGAACATACTTCAGTTAAAGACACACACACGCGACACGTTGATCTGTTGCATGAACGCGCCCAAGCAGAAGACAGCTGGGCAAAGTGGATTTTTAAGTTTTTTTCCAGTTTGTATTGTGTACCGTTGTTGGCAGCTACCTGTTTAGCATCCCTAGTACCTACCTTTTGTCTGGGATGCTGTTATAGTTCTGTATTTTAGCCGTGTGAACTCAGCCATGACTGTAAGGCTACTCACACTAGGGCCACGGCCCCGTGCCCGAGCTCATTTGCATATTAAAGTCTAGAACGTTCGGCTAGTGTGACCACGCCATCCGTATTCCAGCACAGAACAGCCCCTTGGCCACGGCACACCTGGGAGAGGTGTGCTGTGGCCAAAGTACAGATGCAGCTAATGAGATGACACGCGCACACGCGCGGATACTCAACGTGAGCTGGATGACCTAGTCCTTGCGTGACCCTTCTTTCTTTATAGGTCCAAGTCCTTCTTCCCCACAACAATCATTTTAGACAATGGCGGCAAGCGGTTCACGGGTGGGTTTACGTTGGTGCGATAGTGAAGTCAAGTGTTTACTTGAAATTTGGGCAGACGACAGCATTCAGTCGCAGCTGGACACCACGCTTGGTGATGACGTATTTATCGTATTACAACGTGATGACGTATGTATGAAGGAGCAATCATGCCCAGGCCACGGCCTTTGGGAGCAGTGTGACCACGGGCCAGCGGGGGGAGTGGGGACTGGGGAGGGGGGGAATCGTGCTTCTTAATCTTCTTTTGTGTAATTTCCTTTGGAACTATCACACAGGGATTGCTACATTCAGCAGCCAGTTCAGTGTCTCTCCGTCCAGCTGTACCAGGCCTCTACGGCCATGTGGGGCGCCAAAGGTCGGGCACTCGTTGATTATGTGTGAGACCGTCTGGGTAGCCCCACATTGGCAGGTGTCTGAGGGGCTTGATCCTGTCATTTTCTGGAAGGACTGGGTTCTCCCCCAGGTTCTGGATCAAGCAGAGAACCTCTACGTGGTGATCCTAGTAACGACTCATAGTCGGCTAATCTCAGCAACTCAATTTCCAGAAGGAAACTATACATACTAGGGAATCGTGCTGAATCTTCCTGCAGCACGGAACAGGCAAACGGCCCTAGTGTGAGTGGCCCCTTGTGTGGAGAAGAGAAAACATGCTGATTAGGCAGTTAGGAGTTGATGGACTTGTCTAGACAATGACTACTGCGACCCTTTAAATGGGCGTCCTACGTTCTAAGGGAACATTGCACGTTTTCTTTTTATACAGGTCTGTAGTGAAATTACAATCCAAATGTACGCATTTAAATATGTACGATGGTTTGGTCATATCTGGTTATTCTAACAACAACCTGGATCATCCGGTTGTTTGCTGTGTGATGTTTAATATTTAGATTAGTCGATTGGCTCTATGTTTAATTGGTTGGACAATCGCTGCTGTCCTATTCTCTGGGGCCCGAGGGACACATGCAGACTGAATAATTGTACCCCTTAGTGATGAATTGTGTTAGAAATGTCCTTGATAATGAATAGAAATAATCTTAAAGGCGCCGTTGTTTCTGTTGCATTAATCGTATTCATAGGCTTAAAGACTTGGTAAAACCCCTGTTTTCACAAGTTTGAATAAAAAAATGAAGTACTTAGACTTTTATAAAAAGTTCAAAATGTTAACTCTTCGACTAATCGATGTCCAAAAGTTCTACTAGTCTACTAGTTCTACTACTAAGTTCATCAAGGTTCTCTGGTTGACTACTGACATACCTGGATGAATTCAAGGGGGAATATTTCGATGTCGTACTTTCTCTAAACTTGTAGTGGACCAACACACTGTGTGTGTTGGTCATAATCCCAGCTACACTGGAGTAGAATGCTAGATTCTAATCAAATCCACTGCTTAGGCCTGTATTAAGCCTTGATTAGGGTGTGCGAAACCCTTTAGCCAACTTTTTTTTAACCTATCAGTGTTTGCATGTGTGTTGACTACATCAGCCTCAGAGCGTGCCTTTATGTGCATTTGTGCTCGTGTACGCGCTTGTCTGCAAC
The DNA here is from genome assembly GCF_031168955.1 of Gadus macrocephalus. Lineage (NCBI taxonomy): Eukaryota > Metazoa > Chordata > Actinopteri > Gadiformes > Gadidae > Gadus > Gadus macrocephalus. Next base: position 13,574,722 of record NC_082395.1, read on the forward strand.
TCTTTTGTGCGTCCACATTTGATTCAGCCTCATCATCACAGCGCAAGTAAATTGTCCTGAATTGCACTTTTACTTTGTATGTGTGTCTGACTGATATATCGGTTGGAAGATTTTGGCCTTTCACAGATATATCTGTATCAAAGTATATGTCTGCCGATATGAAAACTTTAGAAATGGTTGTTTATAAATGTAATTACCTCTTTAGAATTCCTCTACACAGCTGGTTGGACCTCTAAATGCTTACTGAGCATCCACCTAAACCCTCCCAACACTGACAGTTTTATATCATATCCTGTGTGAAGGTTAGTAGCTCCTCCCCATATGGTTCATTGGTTCCGTTATCCTAAGATTTAACAAGATGTTGCTGAGGCCCGAACTACAGCTGCTCAACCCCCAGGGTACCACAATATATTTTTTTCGAAATAGGACAATATATGTACATTTTGAATATTGGCCGATGAAACGATGTCGGTAATGTTTTTCTCCCTAATATCGGTATAGGACCCTAAAATCCAATATTGATTGGGCTCTAGTCTGATGTTATGTACATGTGGGTGTTCTAGGTAATCGCTTCCCAGTGAGCTCCATGTTCTTTTCCTCCAGTTTTATGCGTCCCCTATAGGGTTAACTCCTCCGGTTTAGCCATAGTAACTGCCCGTTTGCCGGCCCACTTTTAATATTAAGAAAAGAGGGGGGGGGGGACTTGAGTTGGATAAAGAAAGAGGGTTGATGAAACTAGAAACTGCATGTGACGAGCAATAGGATGAGAGTTTCCTCCTCACCTGCTTTACAAGCACACACAGAGAATAGTGGACACGCCAAAACACTCAAGCCCATCCCAGTAGAGGATCTGTCCAGATAATGTGGAGCATTTTTTTTCATTGATTTGAATGTGAATACAGCATACACAGTGGTGGTTAGTTTAGTTCATTCACTCTTATTATAGGGGGTTAATAACACAGCCTCAGAGGTTTCTGGTTCCATTGGTCAAATGTCTATGGGAAATAACATTTCCTTCTACGATGATTTTTTGAATGATCGTACATAACAAACTCCGTAGGTGGCAACGAAGTAAAATCTGCTCACGTTTTGAACTACACACTTTTTCCATCTAGATTCCACTTGGGTTTTGGATTGTCGGTGCCGTTAAAATAGTTAACTATTATGAAGAAGCATTATGTTAACGCAGATCTGCTAGGTTGTGTGTTTTATAACAGACCCTTCCCTGCCTCCACTTCCCTGCGGAAGTGATGCAGTGCACACTTGGGATGGGCAAAATGATTCTTTTCCGGGAACTAGTTCTTTCAGTTCAGTTCACTATAATGATTCGTTCATTTGATTCGTTCGTTTTGATTCGTTCGTCACGTCAGATTACGTCATTTGGTGTCTGCCGCCCCCCCCAGCGAGACGGCCGTGAGCATAATTTAAACCACTTCTAGGCTCTAAACCCCGTGGAAATCGAGAAGATACACTATATAGTATAACCAAACGTCCCACCAATGTTTATACCACTTGCTTACTCTCTATATGTCATTCATGGTTTTACATTTATAATTTTATTTTACTTTACATTTAATTCTTCATTGTTCAGGCATTACAGAACTTTCATGGTCATAAATAAAAAATACGAACTGCAGTTTAATTTCTTTGTTTGTTCTTAAATTGACGTAGAATGGAGCAAAAACTCCTGGGATTGGGAAATGCGTTTATCCAATAAACAGATGGAGGTCAAGTCTATTTTCGAAAAAATGTAGGGGGATATATGAGTGGCCCCACGTCGAATGGTATGACCCAAGATACGTCAGACAGAAAGCGCGCATATTCAACGGTATCACCTTGTCATTGGTTTACCCAGGTGCCATTGCAACACCATTGCTACCTCTCATTGGCTGAATCTTTGAGAACGTTGTAGACTCAATCAATATAAGTTGCGGGGAGACGAAGCTCTGTTCGTTTGTTTATTTTATTTACGTGACCATATTTTTGGTTTATGTTTAAAAAAAAGAATCAAAGAACCAGTTCTTCTTGTTTTGGGGAACCAATTCTTGTCGTTCACGTTCGGGATTCGTTCGTTGTAACGAATCGGTCGCGACCGACACATCCCTAGTGCACACTATTGGTATAATCATGCTCCTCTGTAGCCAATCAGGGCCCTCCTAAGGTGTTCTCTGTTGACCAGGCTTGTTTATCGCCTGACGATCCGTTGATGTCAAACGTTTCACAATACGCTATTTAAAATCCCACAGTACACTGCAATGCTGAAGATCATATCCAAATTGCAGAAGATGGACATTAGAAAAATAACCGCCAGGGTATCAAGTGATCTTACTGACACAATTGGAAAATATTTTGGGTGAAATATCAATTCAAGAAATGTGTTGTTTTGAATGCTGACAGTTTTTGGAGATGAGGAGCGTTGCTGCGGGAGTGGGTGGATGTTCTGCCACCGTTCTGTAACGTATATCATGCCTGGTGAGGTGGAGGTGACGATACTGTCAAGATGGTGGAGCTGGGGTACCAGGCGCTGCAGGTGACTGGCTGCCTGTCTCCAGGCAGAATCCCTTACTCTGCGTCGCTATGGAGCCTGCTCCCGGGCTGCGTCCTCACATTGAGCCACAAGCGTGATCCTGAATACATTTCCAGTGGCTGCGGGATTAGCAGATTAGCTGCCTTGGATGTTATTTCGTGCAGGGAGGATGTTTATAATGCCAGTCACACGCATGCCACAACGTAACTCGCTCTCTCGTGTACACAATGATGCATTACAGAGGTGTGTGTGTGTGTGTGTGTGTGTGTGTGTGTGTGTGTGTGTGTGTGTGTGTGTGTGTGTGTGTGTGTGTGTGTGTGTGTGTGTGTGTGTGTGTGTGTGTGTGTGACACGTGAGTGCTCTCAGTGGAGAGGTTAATTTACAGCATGTCTATTCACTCCATCCCCTCCTCCCTATGACCCTTCTTTCATTGTTTATCTCTCCTTTCACCCCTCTCTCTCCTGCATAGTCCCTCACCTCTCTTCTCCCCAGCTTCTACCTTTCTTATTTCTAAATGAATGAGCAGCGAGAGCTGTTCTATTAGTGACTGAGAAGGAGAGTGATGAAAACAGATCTAGGGGGAGGGAGGCAAATGGAGAGAGAGAGAGAGGGAGAGAGAGAGAGGCAAAGCAGTGCGGGCGGTAGGCTGCTATATATAGAGTAGTGTTCAACTTCAACATGCCGATGATGTCACAGGGTGTAGGAGGGGGCGGGGCTACAGATTCCTGGCCAAGAACCAGCTCTGCTGAATTCTAGCAGTTCCCTTCAAAATGTAAATGGCGGTTCTGATTCTCCCCCTCGGACCATAGGAAGGAGCAAGCTATTGTTTGAAAGACCTTGTTTTGAAATCATAAAGGTCTGCCTTTGTTAGTGGAAGGTTATTTAGTTGGTGTAGAAAAACAATTAAAGTGTCCTTTATTACCTTGTTGGATTACTTGAATACAGTTTTTTCAGTACTGTAATACTGTTTGGCTGCAGCAGTATCATGATTGGCTACTTACACTTCGAGTCCATACATATTTTTCAGTGTCTGTTACATTTGATTACATCAAATTGAATATAGTTTACTTGGCTGTAACAGTTACCAGTAGGTCATCAATAATCCTGTTTTCAAATACACTGTATGAAATGCTTCCTGTTGTGTCTCAATATAAATTCAGATCCTGTTGTTGTGGTGAGGCCTACAGCCTTTTTCAATTGGACTACTGGCCTCGCTCCAGTTTGAATCCTGTTTGACTAGGTGCGTTAAAGCGGGGAGTGTCTTTATCTGACAACGTGCTTGTCTTGAGTCGATGAAACAACACACACTTATTGTAGCTTATTTAGTTTTATTCTATTGTCTACCATATAAATGAATTTGATTCATATGAGAGACATTTCACATATCTGGGTTGTTTCAGTCCAACAAAACACACAATTCAAATTCAACGGTCAATGTTCACCCCTTTTTTGCTTTCTTATCTCATTAACTCATTGAGAGACTATTTATTTAAGTCTTGTTGGCACATTTGAAAATGTTTCACACATATTTCTCAGAGTGCCACACGATGTCCTTGATATTAGGACATAACTGGAATATTAATATCAGCGATCTAAAAGTGTGAAATATTCTCCAATGTCCAGTAATTAGACAAAGACTAATCTGAAAGAAATCAGACGATATTTGTTTGTTATACAAAATACCTGGTTGAAATAGGACAACCTAAAATTAACGGGTTGTGCTTTAATCTAAACTTTCATTACCCTTTTCATTAAGCCAATCAAGTTTTAGGAACAAACAAATATTATTATTTTTAAAGGTCTATATTCATTACATTTGAAAGAACCAGGGATGAGGTCATTGCAGCCTGTTTGAAGCTGGGTTGGGCTTGCTTTGGCCCAATTCTGGAGATGCAGTTCAGCGCGTTTATACTGGTAATGGAAACGCGTATCAGCCTAGTATGGTTTGAAGGGCAAAACCATAAGTGCAAATGGCAGAAGGCCACTAGTCTTCTTTACAGAGCCACTGTGTTGGCAATGGTGTGGGTGACTCACTTGTCAGCAGGACTTCAGGCACTGGAGGACTCTGCCCCAGGGCTATAGAGCACCAGGTGCCCTCTCTCGATGACTCTTCCAAAAAGCAACATTGTGGCTGTTTAGCTACAAGTGATATACAAGACTAACCGCTTGGTCCTTCACACGTTCTGATGTTTGGGTTGGGGGTATGGCTGTGACATCATGACGCTCAGATCTCAGAAACAGTATATACAGCATGCTTATGGTCTAGTTGCACTGTTGTTGCTTGGAGTAATCCTTATCACGGTTTAAGGTTAGACTTTAATGTGAAATATGGCTCTTGAACATGGTGTGTGTGTGTGAGAACTAGCACAAGCAAGCACATGCTTGCACATAAGTTGCTAGGCAACCGGCAGAAGAGAGTTCTTGACTGCAATGTTTTTTTTCTCATTCTAATGGAGGGGACGTGAGTGAATGGAAAGGAGGAACAGTAAACTGGATTCAAGTTCAAAATAATTCCATAAATTACTGATTACAGCTGGCCGGGGGAATAATCAAATTCGTAAGTTGATATGTTGAAACTAGCTGTAGAAACACCCATTGTTGTGATGGCTGATTAGATTGTATTTATATATCGAATGAGAGCTAGTTATTCTAAGCTCTTTTACATTTCCCAATAATTTACAACCGTTTAAATCACACAAGATGCACTCATTACGATGTTAGGACTTGCTTACACCCCAAATAACATAATTTTTTTTTATGTTCAGTATTCCTAACGCACACTTCAACCACAACACTAAGTACTTGCCAACTATGACCGACATATTTTCCGTTATGCAAAACAGCACAGGCAGAATTAGCCGACCCATTAGTAAATGGCTATGCAACAGTTATTTTCCCCTCGCAGCACAAATACGACTCTGGTCTTGTCCTCATCCTCATACGCTAATCCGGGGTCGGGTCGCGGGGGCAGCAGCTCAAGCAGTGATCCCCAGACTTCCCTTTCCCGGGCCATATTGACCAGCTCTGACGGGGGGATCCCAAGGCGTTCCCAGGCCAGTGTTGAGATGTGATCTCTTCACCTAGTCCTGGGTCTTCCCCGAGAAAACCCCCTATGGGGGGCGCCGAGTGGGCATCGTTACTAGATGGTATACTTATGAGCGCCCTTATGTTCGAACATGGTGTTTGTTATGGACAATCCATGAGGAGCACAGAAGTCCAATAACAAACGACTGCTCGGGTTTCGATCACCACACCTCTCCAGGTGTCTCCATCGTTGCGGTGAAGTCTCCCAGCAGAACTACGGAGTCCCCTACAGGACTCCATTCAGGGTCTCCAAGAAGGCCGAGTACTCTGAACTTCTGTTCGGTGCGTACACCGTACGCACAAACAACTGTCAGAGTTTTCCCCCCCACCACCCTTAGGTGTAGGGAGGGAGGCGACCCTCTCGTCCGCCGGGGTAAACTCCAAAACCACCTTCACTGCCACTCATGTGGTAGCGCACCCGACCCCAGCGGGTCTTCCTGCAGTTGGTGGGCCCACAGGACGAGGAGGGGGGGATGCCACGTTGCTTTTTCGGGCTATGTCCGACTGGGCTCCGTGGAAAACCCGGCAACCAGGTGCTCGCCGACGAGCCCTCCGTCTAGGCCTTGCTCCGGATGGGGGCCCATGGCTTCCTCCGGGCAGGGTCTCTCCTCCTCTGTCTTGTTCTTTCATTGGGGTCTTGGTGAACAGTTCTTAGTCTGGCCCCTCACCTGAGACCACTCTGCCATGGGAGACCCTACCAGGAGCACAAGGCTCCAGACACCACAGCCCTCAGGTTCACAGGGACATGCAAAGCTCTCCACCACGACAAGGTGATGGTTCTAGGAGAGGTTTGACTCTTGGCTTGTACTTTCCGCAAACAAACATGTTTGGTTATACACTTCAAACGCTGTGGATGTGGATGGTGAAAACACTTTCCTCCTTTGACTTTATCCTGTCAGTTTGTATTTTATTCTTTCCCATCGGTGTGCAGCTGGTTCATGCTATTCGAGATTGTTATTTCATACCATCGAACCTGTAGGAGTATATATATATATATATATATATATTGGCATTTTTGCTATTTTTATTATCACCATTGTCATTATTATTAATATGCTATACTTTACTTAGCACTAAATGGCACCAGATTAGGGCGTATGTTCTGGTAAGAAGCGTGTTGCTGTTTCAATTGCAAATGTTTATTTTTGTGTTGTGCGAATTAAAGAAGCCATATAAAGAGCTGCCTCTTTTATTTATTTTTGGTGATGAGAGAAAAGTGTTTTTAAGTAACGTAGAGAGGTGTGTGTGTGTGTGTGTGTGTGTGTGTGTGTGTGTGTGTGTGTGTGTGTGTGTGTGTGTGTGTGTGTGTGTGTGTGTGTGTGTGTGTGTGTGTGTGTGTGTGTGTGTGTGTGTGTTAAAGTAGAAGCAAGCAGTAGAGAACAAGGCAGTGGGGGGGCACGAGTGTCAGACGTGTTTGTGGTTTAATGACCGTGTAAGCTAGCTAGCTACGTGGCTAGCTCCCTCCCTAGCTGGCTGCAATAGCCATTGTGTGATTAATACGAACGCTGGTCTATGGTTCTGGCTAGCATGGGATAAGCTCAAAACAATCATGATGGAGGATGCAGGATCAGAAAAAGCAAGGCAGGAACGCTAGCTTGGGTCTGCTTCTAGTATACCATCTGCCCTGCCTGCCTGCCGCAGTCAGGGGGAGGGGAAAAGGAGGGAGGGGGAGGGAGAGAGGTATGAATGGGGGAGGGGCGGAGTCATCGAGATAACAACAGAGTAGCAGCACTGAGCAGCTCTGTCGTTCTGTCTCCTAGCTCTTGTTTCTGCTCTGCCTCACGCTACTCAAACCAGCCAATGGCAGCACTGCAAAATTATTTAATATATATATTTTTTTTAATATGCCACTACAATAACTGCCTTTATCTATTGTTGCAGACTTTGTACATGTTTTATATAATGCCGATATTTACAAATTCTACAGAAATCTGTTTGAATACATAAACATGTATACTAGCTATTTTTGTTCATTCGTGAGCATTGTTATGCAATTTAGAGAATTAGAATAGAATTTTGTTTGTGTTTAGTGTATTATTGAGCTTATATGTGTATCCCATCGCTGCTTCACTTGTGTTTAGCTCTAGCTCTGAGCTCTGGTGTTGATGTAGACCTTCCCAAGTCCCACCTGGCAATGCATTCCCGCCCACATGCCACGAGCACATGTATCTCTACACCCACACAGCCGCTCTCGGAGACGTGGCTTACTTTAATTAGTTCCTCCATGCTGAGAAGCCGGCCTTGAGAATAGCAGAGCAGTATGTGAGATAGCGATGTATTAATGGTGTGCACTCTGTATAACAGCACTTTTCTAAAACTCGGACGTGCTCAAAGCACAATTGGACAATAACTGCTGCCTTGCAATCAACCCTTCGTTGACATGTCGGAGACAAGGCTGGAGCCGTTAGTGTTCTGCTGTCTTGCACAGGGATAGATCCTTGGCCAGGGTGTTAGGTGATGGCTAAATAGTTGATTGTTAGATAAACGATAATTAGATGGATTTTGATTGCAGTGTTTCCTCTAGAATTTTTTTCAGGCCTGGTGGTACGTACTGAAAAAACCTAAACGGACGAGGCGCAGGATGGCAAATTGGCGTGGTCTTCTTTGGTCACATAGCAGGCAGTCAGCAATTTATCTTTGCGTTCAAATGTTTGTTCACTTGGTATATCAAGACTGATAAAGCAAAGTGATCACGAGGAGAGGATTACTTGGATAAAGTGCATTTATTGCATAAAAAGAAATATGAACTTTGTAAAACATAGCAGTAGACACACTGCAATCTCTGTTTTGCGAAAAGGAGTAATTATTGTGTTCCCACCAAGGTTGATATATTTACGTCTCCCACAAGCGATGATATCTGATTTACCAATCACATTCAGGTATTTTTGTCGACAGTCACCATGGCCAATGTACAAGTTGTACGACATTGCGGCGGCCTAATTACGTTTCTCAAGTGTTCTTACTGATCCATAGTGGTAAACTTAAAACATAGACCTATACTGATCATCGCTATCTGTTATATGTATTGATCATTCATCTCGATAGCGGTCTGTGCTACAAGGCAATGTTTACTTGCACTGTGGTACGCAGTGCAAGTAAACACTGTCTGACTGAATAGGTTGCTTTTGATAACATGAAGGTGTGCAGTTGTATTGCAACAGTTTCGTAACAACTCTATGTAAAGGGTGTTAGCCTATTTTCTAGTGTGCAAACTTGTCAAATTTCTGTGAATTAACTTGAATAGTGCAGCCACATGAATTGTGTAGATCTGCAAACAATATATTTGGGGTGTGTTGGTTTTAAATCTCATCTAAGTAATGTGAAAGTAAAAAAAATACATATCTTTGCTACTATCTTGGACATTTAGTTATGTACATTTGCATAAAATCATGCAGGTCTACATATAACTGGGCGATAGGTTGCAACGGTGGACTGAAAACACTTGGATTTGACCGTTCGGTAAATAAGTAAACAAGAGAAGTTTGTTATTTTTTAAACACAACATGTGTTTAGCTGACATTCAGCTTCAGTCTGAGCGAGGGTGAGTTTTCTGAGCCCCCCAAAACCAGGCCGGTACCTGGCAGAAAGAGGCCCGTTCACGATACAGATTTTAATTTGGGCAAGTGAACATGACATTCGGGCAAGTCGAACATGACCTGTACTTGCCCGATGGGCAACCTGTACTTGGGCAACCTGTACTAGCCCGATGGGCAAGTATAGGTTTTTTACTTTTGAAACCTTGGTGTCAACCCCTGGAACTACCGTTTGTCAATATTTCTATACAATTGGCAGAACACAAAGTACCCTTCCCCAAACTTAAACTAAATTCAACCAGAAACGTCACATTTCAACAATCAATCTTGCTAGCTGTTGCTTCCTATCAGAATTGAATGACATCACTGTACTATAATACATTAATACAATACAGGACACGCTTTTTCCCTACCAAGCAACATCACTGTACTATAAAATAGGCCAAGGCTATTTCACTACTTTTTATGATTATTGAAAATATAGGAGGCAGTATTTATCTCATTTGAGAGCTTGTATCTGAACATAAAAACGTTTAGCACTTTTTTTGGATGAGAATGAACACTTTCTTGCTCATAAACAGCTTTTTTGGCGCCAATATGTATCATTACCTTATCTAGAATATTCTGATTCAGCACTATAAAATAGTAAGAGGAATACACCTGTGTTTCGGTGGTGTTCTAATGAGGGGATCAGACAAGAGCCACCATTCTTTCTAAACCAGTCCTCCGTGCTCCTCGTCGAGCCTCTTTGCTTAACTCTCTACATCTACGCATACATTCACTGTGATCTCTGAGCGGAGAGGGCTAGGGGGCTTTGTGGGTGTTTGGGTGGGTTGGCAGACATGTGTTCATCAGCCCATTGGCTGAAGACAGTGTGGTTTTCGAAGGAGGTGAAGTCAGTAGAAGGGCGTGAGGAGGAGAGGGTTGTGAGAGAGACGAGTACACATGGAGGAAGGACACCACCCAGGCCTCAGCATCAGAAAGAGGAGAGCATGGTGATGTAATGTGAAATAAAACCCCTTCAGCCTGTGTTTGCTGTCTCTCTCCCTCCCGTCCCTTCTTCATCAATAATTCACCAGTCCTTTTAGCTTGTCCCTCCCTTGCTCTGACCTCCCTCTCCCCTCAAACCTGCACCATCCCCGCCCTACCTCCATCGCCCACCACCCTCCCCATGTTATCAGACAGTTGGTGACCAGTCTGCCCCTACCGCAAGATACCACCTGTTTGTCTGAATTGGACGATATGAGCGACAGCCCCTCCGATCAGCTCCTTATCGCTCCAATTTCTTTCCCGATAAACTAAAATAGACTCGCAGGCCAAAATAATACTTTGTGTGTATTGTAGAGCCCTATGATATCCGTTTTCAATTTTTCAGTTTAGTTTTATTTAGAAAACAGTGTTTTACGATTTTTTGCTAATTTTATCATCATATACCTTTTTGTGAATTAATAAAACTTCAACAAAGATATAACAGTATATTTTTATATTCACAACCAGAGATTGCAATGACATTGCCTGAATGTTATTCAGGACCAGAGGAGTAAACTAAAACCGTCCACAGTGGATGATGTGCTGCGGAATGTAATTCTCGGGTACGGGCAGGTGCAGGTTTGCAAAATAAGACCCGTGAATTGATTCTCGGCCATGGTGGAGAAGGAATTGGGGGAAGAAACGTTGGCTTTGACTCTCTGATGTCCAGATTGAATTGCAACTTCAGATTGATGTTGAACCGCGAACCGCAACATGGAAGAGAAAGGTATTGTTGCCTGCGATTGGCTCTGGCGGAAGATAATCGTGGGGAACAATCCTTTTCTCCTCCATGTTGCAGTTCAGTCTACTTCAGATTGATGTGGAAGAACCAGAGATGTCGGAGAACCCAACGCAGTCGTTTGAGATGATATTATGAATAAATGACTGCGTCTGGTTCTCCGACGTCTCTGGTCCTTCCACATCAATCTGAAGTTGCAGTTCAATCTGGACTTCAGAGAGTCAAAGCCAACGTTTCTTCCCCCAATTCCTTCTCCACCATGGCCGAGAATCAATACGCGGGTCCCCACTTCGGCTGATTCCCATTGCAAATTGCTTCTGCCATGGTCGGAGGTTTGTGTCGGTCTAGTTCTCTAGCTAAGCGGTGAAGAAACATGGCTGACATTGTGCTTACACCTCGTATGCAAGCTCCCGCCCCCCTCATTCCTTATTGGTGGGCTTACAAATTTGCGGAACAAGGGTTTTGTAGTCCTCTGCCCTTCTAGCAGGCAAGCAAAGTTCTACTGAGATGACGTCAAACACGTCATTTGACGTCAGGTCAGGAGAAATGTTGATCAGGAGAGCTGGGCAAAGGGAAGACTTGGTTGGACTGAGGGAAATTTTATAATGATAGGACGCCGGTTCTGTATCGGTGAAATATTCCTTCAGGCCTCATTGGTCTGACTGACTACCCTCCTCTTTTTACGTTTTCTTCTACATTATGTGTGGGCCGAGCTAAACCTGTTATTGTTTTTATCACATTTTATGCTGGCCTTTGATGAGGAACTTTGCTGTGGTTTCTCCTCCTCCTTTTTTTTGGCTATAGCTGTGCCGTGTGAAAGACTTAAGTTGATTCAAGATTCAAGAATTTATTTGTCACATGTGTAATTTATGGATCAAAAAGCAGTAAAATGGGGATTTCGACAGCAACTCCCAGCTGTGCAAAGTTTAATAATAATAGAAAAGTAAGAAGACAGAATAAAAGAAGGGGGTGTGGATTAAAAATAAAATCAAATAAAAAATTTATGAAGAGGGGGGAATTATTATTATTCATTTTTACGTATGGCTTGGGGGAAAAAAAATTCTTCTTATTCTTTCTGTTCTTGCCTTTTGAGATCAAAGCCGCTTTCCAGAGGGCAACCATTGAAAAATGTCATGGCCAAGGTGATGTGCTGTTTGCTGTGTCATGAGGACTTTCTGCTGAAGATTTAACAATAGCTTCTAATGGCTTGGTTTTACATTTTGTAAATGCCTTTTTTCCCCACTGATAGCTTAATGCTTAATCGTCTGTCCTCTGCATTGATTGGCCAACTGGATCCCTGCCCCCATCCCAAGAGCCAACAACGCCAACCTAGTGCCCATCCCTTGACTGGTTGTGAAAGCCGCTCTATTGTATGGGAAAAATCTATGGGAGGCAGGCAGCAGATCTTTGGGTTGGATAGAGGGGTGATTTAGGGAACCAGATTCAGCAGAGCTTCAAAGGGAACTGGATCTAGTGCAACGCCTATTGATCGTGAATGTTTTGGGCCAGTTTTAGCTAACCAACCAGTAGTAGATCATGCAAACCCTGCCTACGTCTAGCAGATACTGCTGTTTTTAAAAGCGCAGCCTGGAGCAATGCTGTAAACCCACAACATTTGACACTTCTGCCTGTAGCAAATAATGAATGGTATTATTCAAGTTGAAGATGGTATCATTCACTGTCTTTGAAGGTATGTTGCTTCTGGTAAAAACTGATGTTGATTGTCAAGACCGTTGATGTATACAATATTGTTATAGTACATATGCTGAGGTTGACTGTACATAGATATATGTAGATGGCATGTATGCTGTTGTCGGAGGCATTAAGATGTTTGATGATGATTAGAGGCTTCTGCTTATTAGGAGGGACCTCAAGATACGATATTATGATCCCTGAGTGCCAATAAGGGTTGGGTGATCGTCTACAAGCTTCCATCGTCCGATTGCGCCCCCTAGCGATAGCCGATCTGATCGGCCAAGAGTGAGGGTGGGGTGGGGTGTCAATATCACCGTTTCATGTAACGCCCGATGCAACTACTCCGTTCCGCTTATTCGCTATTTTTGAAGTTGATTTATTACATTATAAAATTGCCATTTTATTTTTCAAATTTTTGTTAAATACTTTTATCAAGGTGGTCATCAATATCACAGTTTCATGTGACGCCGGATCCAACTACTCCTTTCTATTATTTTCAGTTGGTTTCATTGAAGCCGCCTGGTCAACCTTTGACAATTCAACACATTACTAATTCATTTTTCAACCTTTTACCTTCGTTACCTTTTACACACTTATATCTTCAATAATATTTAACTGTAATTTCTATAGCTTCGATAGCTTTTATACTAAAACTAATCACAGTTTTAGTTTCTTACCGGTGTGGGTGTCAGATTGACTCGGCTGCCAGATCGACTCGGGGTCCTGCGCTTACAGATGACTATCGACACTTGGCGTATCGACACAAGCCAACAAGCCCTTGATTTTAATGAAGTTAGTACACACTCATAGCCATAAATGCAATGGTACTAGGGTTGCCTCGGTGTGGACATTTTCACACCGAGTAATGCACTCGTGTCAACACCGGTACTATAGAATAGAATAGAAAGCCTTTTATTGTCATTGCACGAGTGAAGTACAACGACATTTTTAGTAAGCTTTCCCAATTGGTGCATTCGAGAAAATAAATAATATATAAATAGAACAAGAACAACAGTATACCAAATAGAAATGTAAATAATGTAAAATAAATAATAAAGTAAAGTAAAGTACAATACAGCAGTGGGAGGTTAGGGGGGGGTCAGTCAGTCGGGGGTCAGTGCATGTGTGTGTTCAGGGTGGATACAGCTTTAGGGAAGAAGCTGTCTCTGAACCGTGAAGACCTGGTTCTGATGGACCTATAGCGCCTGCCAGAGGGCATCAGGTCAAACAGGTGAAAGCCAGGGTGGGAGCTGTCCTTTATGATTCTCTCCGCTCTGCTTAGGCAGCGGGAGATGTATATGTCCTTCAGGGAGGGGAGGGGGCAGCCAGTGATCCTCTGTGCGGTGTTTACCACTCCCTGGAGTTTCTTCCGCTCTGCCTCAGTGCACTGTGAAAACCACACTGAGATACAGAACGTCAGAAGACTCTCGATGGTGGAGCGGTAGAAGGTCACCAGCAGCTTCTCTCCCACGTTGTTCCTCCTGAGCACCCTGAGGAAGTGAAGCCGCTGCTGAGCCTTCTTGACGACCGCCGCCGTGTTGGCAGTCCAGGAGAGGCCAGCAGAGATCATGGTGCCCAGGAAGCGGAAAGTGTGGACTCTCTCTACACAGTCACCGTTGATGTAGAGGGAAGCCGGGTCTGCTCTGCTTTTCCTGAAGTCCAGGATGATCTCCTTAGTTTTTGCGATGTTCAATGCCAGGTTGTTGTCTGAACACCACGATGTTAACTTCAGGATCTCATCCCTGTAGGCAGACTCGTCTCCCTCTGAGATCAGTCCAACCACCGTTGTGTCGTCCGCGAACTTCACTATGGTGTTGCTGAGGTGGGTGGGACTGCAGTCGAAGGTGTACAGAGAGTAGAGGAGTGGGCTCAGCACACACCCCTGTGGAGAGCCTGTGCTGAGGGTGCGGGTGGAGGAGAAGTGGGGACCGAGTTTCACCTTCTGGGGTCGATTTGTGAGGAAGTCACTAATCCAGGAACAGGTGAGCGGGTCGAGACCCAGAGCTGACAGTTTGCAGACCAGGATAGCCGGGATGATGGTGTTGAAGGCTGAGCTGTAGTCAATGAAGAGCATCCTGACGTAGCTCTCCCGGTGTTCCAGGTGACTCAGCGCAGCATGAAGGGCTATGGCAATGGCGTCCTCGGTGGATCTGTTCGCTCTGTAAGCGAACTGGTGAGGATCTAAGGTGGGGGGGAGGAAGGCTTTTATGTGGTGTAGGACCAGCCGCTCGAAGCACTTCATAATGATGGGTGTGAGTGCTACTGGGCGGTAGTCATTTAGAGTGACCGGTGCCGATTTCTTGGGTACGGGGATGATGGTGGAGGACTTCAGACAGGCTGGGATGAAGGCCTGTGTCAGGGAGAGGTTGAAAATTGTTGTGAAGACCTGTGAGAGCTGGTCAGCACAGCCCTTGAGGACCTTCCCAGGAAGTCCGTCTGGTCCGGCAGCTTTCCTGGGGTTGACTCCACTAAGCACACGTCTCACATCCTGCACCTGTACAGTCAGTGAGTGGGTGCTGTGAGCTGGTGGGGGCTCGGGTGGTGATGAAGCTGAGGTCTGTGATGTCCTTGATGTCTCGAAGCGGGCAAAGAAGAAGTTAAGTTCTTCTGCCAGCGAGATACTTGAGTTCACAGTTGTGGTGTTGTGTCCCCTGTAGTTTGAGTATAAACTGTATAAACTTTGAAACTAGGTCAACCGCCATCTTCTCCGTCAACTCTCTCACACTCGGTGACTGTGTCTGGCAGCGCGCCAATTCTCGGTGACAGCGTCTTATAGCGTTCTATATAATAGTATAATATAATTGTATCTATAATATCACGGCCAAAAGCTCTGTGCGCCTCTGGATGGCCGTAGCGCGGGGAGCTCTCGTAGGGATTGGGCTTCGCGGGGTTTGTTTACCGGCGTTGCTATTGTTACCGGTCTTGTATGTTCCAACGCTTAAATAGGTAGCCTATCTATTAGGTTTGTATATATTATCTTTTTTATGAAAAAACACATCAAAAATAAAACAGTGCAAAGACAAACTGCCGAACTTTTTTCATTTTTATCAAATAGGCCTAAAGATTTTAATGAAGTTAGTACACAGTCATAGCCATAAATGCAATGGTACTAGGGTTGCCGCGGTGTGGACATTTTCACACCGAGCAATGCACTCGTGTCAACACCGGTACTATAGAGTATAAACGGTATAAACAACACTGGTAATACCGTATACCGCGGCAACCCTAAATGGTACTAATGGTTCATCACTCATTCTTGTTTAAAAAAAAATGAGCATATCTACGTGCTCGGGGGATAGACGGGTGCGGAGGCGATTTCCAATCAAGCCTGCCATGGAAAAGACTCCGCTGGAACGGAGGTTGCCGGTATAATAGTATTCCTTCGCCAGGACACCGAGTTTCTTGTATCGTCCCTCATTGTTATTCCACCACTGGAATGGGTTGTCCTGGGGCGGGATGCAAGGCACACTGAAATAGAGTTCATATTAACATGTGACTGCATACAAATGTGTACACAGACATGGTGACTAATGTATAATAGTAAGCGTTATTGGCCCTTTAACACTAATATTCAGAAACAACACTGCCTCAAAAGGCTTAAGCAAAACCAGTAGAGGCAAATAGTTTCCCCCGAACTTTTAAATGTTGCAAACGTGCAAAAACATAATTAGATATTTATGTGGCATTCAGTCCAATGCTTAAAATATATCTGTGGCATTCAGGCCAATGCTGTGGTAAAGTGTGTAAAGTATGACCAAGTGTTTCTTTCTGTTCAATAGATAGAACTTTATCAATCCCCTGTAGGAGAAATGTGTTAATGTTTGTCCCTATAAAACAATAATGGTAAAAAAATAAATACAAAACATGACGGTACGTCGGTACCTAAGTAGGTCAAACCGTCCAATCTGAAGGCTCTACTTAATCACTCCCCCTACTCACTTCCACCAATGCAAAGCGAACAGAACTGAGTAGGGGAGGGCTTAGCCTAACTAGTTTGTGAACGACCAAGAAAAACACAGCGCAAATTCAATGTGAACATGTATGAGGCTTTAATAAAATGTGTCTCAGAAAGAGTGAGCGTGTGCTTGGGTTGAATTGCGTGTGTCTCACGCCGAATGCGTGAGACTTGAGAGCCCTGAGTTGGACTGTCTTACACATTTCGGACAGGTTTTCTTTGATCTTCGAGCGGAGAGTCGGCGCTATAAAGCGCATGTGTTTGTGTCGGGGATCCAGCGCACTAGCATAGAGCACTGCCTTGCCTGTAAGGGAAATAATGCGGAATGTTTTATTGGCTGATAGCTTATTTATGAACGCCTACAAGATATTAAATTAACAATATGAATTAATATCTTCCGATCTATTCCCTGTCCTAATTTAGCCAACAATCAATGTATTCCTGTTATATTTTATTATTATCAATCTATGGGCCTACAATAAGGCTATTTAGTATTACCAGGACTGGCTGAGATGTCTGGGACTATGCGCTTTCTCAGCGAGGCCGCCACAGCCTCCTTGAACTCAGAAACAGTCTGGGACTCTCCAGGAATGGGTATCAGGTGCCTTGTCAGCAGGCTGTTCGTTAAGGGATGCTCCAGGCTGATACAGACATGGGTCTCGCTGCACAGTGCGGTAGTTGCGCTTTTGAGAGATTGGAGTACGCGCAGAATGTCTTCAGTAACCTTCCAGTTCTCATCTATGAGTTCCAGGGTCCTGGCATCATTCAGCTTGGTTATGGTCCTGTCCGAAAGGGTGGCACACACAGCCCATCTCTGCTCGTGAAGCCTTTCAAACATATCGCTGATGGAATTCCAACGCGTACGGCAGTACTGAATACGTTTATGTTGCGGGATATTTTGCTGCTCCTGTTTTCTCTTCAGTCCTGCGGTGGCTACAGTACAGTTCCCACATGCTCCCACCACCCGCATCGCACTGCCTGCTTTAAATCCATCGTTGATGGCGAGTTGGAGCGTGTGTGCGAAGCAGGGTACGGACTCCCACTCCAAAAGTGAACAATTAGCAAGCACCATGTTACTGGCGTTGTCATGGACGCAGGCTGTCAACATGTCCAGTATGCCCAACCCCACTCTTCAGTAGCAGCTTGAAGTTGATCTGCTTTGTTCTGCACTATGTGCCTTTCAACCGAGCTGCGCGTTTGCAACAGAGAACTCTTCATCTCAGAAGTGATGTAGTGGCAGGTGATAGTCGTGTATGATTCGGTTGTGAGAGCTGTCCATGAATCTGTGGTGATGGTTATTTTTCCTGCCTGATGAATGCCCGTTTTCAACTTTCTCACGCACTCTTTTTTTTTCCACCCTGGCGCAACGCTAGTCTTGCGAGCAGGCACCTTGTATTCTGGTTCTACAAACTCCATAAGTGCTCGGAATCCCTCTCCCTCCACGAAGCTCGAAGGCAGTGATGCGAGGCTTTTGGTCTGTTACGGTCCACGGCGTGTTCTTGCGCGCTGATCCTGCCATGTTCAATAATCAATCACTATTGTTGACTCTTTGAACGCTGATACTAGTATTTAAAGATGCCGGGTGTTGGGTGTCAGGCTTGGATGTCGGGCTTGTCCAGTGGTGTCACTCCCTGGCCAATCAGTAGCCAACAGCCTGTTTACGTCACGCAAAAGTATCAGATCAGCCCTCTTGGAACCTCGACGGAAGTGAGACTGAAAAAGTACCAGGTACCATATTTTGGTGATCAAAACTCAAGATAAGGCGGGCCAAAGCAAGGCGAGTTCAATTGTAGCCTGAGAAAAACTTTCAAACAACTGAAAACATGATTTTGTGTTCGATTTTTCCTTCTTCTGAATTATCAAGAGATTTTCAAAATATTTCACCAGCACATTTGCACCGTTTCAAATCTAACACTGTTCTCCGAGTGTATTATTTTGTTTCCCGGTTTTGAAACATTGTAAAGAGTTCTGCAAACAAGTGTTCATGCATTGACAAAAAAGTTTTGAAATGGTGAATATTTATTTTGGAAAACCTGTAAGGTGTCAATTGACACTATTGCAATGTATTTATTCAGAACCAAGTTTTCATCAAAGACTTTTTAGAGATTTGACCCCACAGGCGCAAGTTTTTGAATCACGTGATTATTGAGTGTGCTGGCGCTGATTCGTTTTTGCTGACGTACACTCCAATCACATGTGCCGTTGACCGGGCTGTGTGAGATTGACAGTGCTTCGCCAGTTCTTGACAAGAATAACAAGCGCTGAGGAAGGCAGAGCTCCGTGAGCGACCAACAATGTACGTCAAATTGGTCGCTGTGTTGGTTGCTTGGCTTGCTGCTTTGGGTCGCTGTGTATTAAAATAATGTATTTTATATATTATATATAGCCTATTTGTTTTGTTAAATGTCATGAAGTCTGATAAGATCCATTATATACAACATTCTTAATTGTAGCGTCATATAGTTTTATATGAGTAAAACCACGGTTAACAGTGTGGGTACCGAAGCGGTAGTGACGCCATCTCTTTAATCATAGGTTGCCTGTTCGATCCCTTTTATCCCTTCGGTCCCTTGATATATCATCATATTGAACAGCCCTAGCCAATGGTTTATAGGCTGGTGTTGATGTGTACAGATTAGTGTTGTTGATGAAATATTGGTGTTACTGGTATATAGATTGTGGTTGATGGTTATTGATGTAATATAGACAGATGATGGCATGGTTATGATGTATTAACTAATATTGAGGGTTAGACTGCTGCTGGAATGTTCTATATTGGAATATTGTACATATATTTAGTTGTGGATGTCATAGACTGTTGCTGATGTCATAGACAGGAGTTGCCTGTTCTCGTATCAACCTTTTAACAGGTTGGTACGGGAGGTGGCTGGTCTACTACCGGCCTTAAACCGGATGGTACAGGAGGTGCCTGGTCTCGTACCGAACTTAAATGGGAGGTCCCTGGTCTCGTATCAACCTTTAACAGGATGACACGGGAGATGCTTTAGTCTCGTACCAACCTTAAACAGGCTGGTACGGGAGGTGCCTTCTCACCAGGTGCACATGGTGAGCCTGGCCTTTTCACTGTTACGGCTGGCTGACCTCTTTTCTGTTCTGTACTCTTCCGTTTCTTGGCTCCGGTGTGTTTTTTTTCCCCTCACCCTTTTCTGCTTCCTTCCCTCCCTCCTGGAGAGGAGGAGCAATCAACACTCGGCCACGTGAAAACTCTGTTATGCGGAAAAACACTTTCACAACATTGCTTTGTTTCTCTTTCTCAAGCACATGCTCTCCTTCTCTCTCGCTGCCTCAGTTTCTTGTGCTCCCTCTGTTTTCCTCCTTCTGCCTATGTAGGTCACCATGACTCACTTCTCTACGCTTTAGAAGTCGGTAGATTCCTCCTCGCCCCATCTCGGTTCTCACTCCCGTGCAGTAGAAATGTGCCCGGCACTGCTGCGAGTGCACGGGACATCAAAAACCGAACTGCCATTTTTTCTTGATACGCACCGTTCCTTCCATTTCTGTCTCTATCTCTCTCTCTCTACCTGTTCATTAAAGCTGCTCCTCTACCTCCACCACCGCTGCTGGTTTTAAACAGAAAGCTGTGTTTGTTTGCAATGTGTTGCACACATGCCTGTCATTAGGTTCAGAGAGAGAGCGAGGAGAGGAGGTGCCCCCCATGGGTGCTTAGGGACCTACATCAGTGTTTCCCCCAGCACTGTATGGTTAAGTTCGGCCGCCTTAACAGTCGGGCCCCGCCTTGACTTCCAATGTATAAAAAAATATATATATATAAAAAAGATTTTCTTTTATTATTATAAATAAATATTTTTTAATTATTATGCAGTAACAAAGTGCAAATCTCGCCTGTTTGTCAGGGGGATGCATACAAAGTGTTAAGTCTCTCAGGGGAGCACGTTTAGTTGGGTTGAAGTAATTTAGGAACATAATTCTATCGAGTGACAGTGTTGATAGCCCAGTCGGCTCCAAACCAGGCCATGACAGCCTGCTCTCTGGTACTGGAATAGCTTTGACTTAAGGCCAAAGTATACAACTCAGACTCCATAATCCGTAATCCAACCCCCCTACGCAGACCTTCGAGACTTCGCAGTTCTCCGTCGGGATGTCGGATACGCAATGCGTTTTGCCGCCCGATCGATCTTATATGGTGACTAGTAACCATGTTATAGTGTTGTATGTAAACTTCCAAAGCTTTTCAAATCTTATTTGGTGTTTTATTGGTCCTTAATGTGCAAAGTAAACCAGGTGCAAAGTAAATAAGGTGCAAAGTCAAACCGGGAAAAGTGATTCCGGAAATGATGTTGTTAGAGGACCAATCACAACCTTTGCCGTCTCTGTTGCCCCGACGGATAGTTCAAAAATATTTGATGCGCACGTAGAGCTACAAAGAGGGTCTCCGACAGGGTCTCCGACGACGGAGAGGGCTCTTGGTGTCTACGTGGCACTTTACTGAGTAGTATAAACCAGCCTTCATCCCCTGTCCCTTAAGCCTGCCTTATCTCGAGATAACAAACATTATTTTCCCATGATGATGAATTAATAGGTCAGTGAGGTGGCAAGCCCAGTGCAGGGGAGGTGCTGATGATTAAAATGTCTGAGGAGCAAGAGCATGTTGATGAGCGCATCACATTTCTCTTCAGCCAAGGTTTGACGGCTGCTGAAAGAGCATTATGCCTTGCTGGGGAACCTATACACATAAGAGTGCCCCACCTTAGGAGACAGTTAGCAAGAAACAGCCATCATTCGTTCATTGCATTCCCCAATGCAGCATAGAACGGTTCATCCGTTCTACAAGTGACATGCGCTGCTCCTTCTCTTGATGGTTAAACGGAAGGGCATTCGGCAAAGTAATATGGAAGCCATAAGATAGCATCAGTTGACATTCATTTTAGCCCCCTGTTTTCTCGAGATCTCAACTTATTTTGTCCCCAAGTGATATGAAGTTAAACAAGTAAAAAGCAGTTAAAAAACGGTTCGGCCAGTAGAGCTCCGGTGTGGTTGTAAAGCAAGGGGACTGTGTATAATACAGCTTAAAACTGACTTTTCATATGTGTACATTATTGGTAACTATTGCAGTCTTTAAATTAAAATGTACACAAGTAGGGATATCTGAGATTTGTTCGGATTCTATGGAAGAAGAGTGTTTATTGCCCATCTGCTTATTCTATGATCCATAAATATTTAGATCCTAGCAAGACTTGTCTTGGCAGGCTAACTTAATATAAGACACAGCATTTTAGGCTAGACAATGTCACACATGCTAATGACTTCTATCCCGAACTCAGGTTTTACTATTTTATTTATTATCGTCATAATTTTACACAAATACCATCATATAACGTATACCCACTGTCATGTGACAGGAAGGTGTGGCAAAAAGATGCCGGCCAAGCCTATGTGTGAGTAATATATTGAGTGTTGGGGGTGTAGCCTAGCCTAGCTATTTCCTGCACACAGTGCAGTGTCATCTGCATATGAAAGCAACCGTCTGCTGCTCTCAAACGAACAAACCCAGGAGCTCCTTAAGTTTCACACGGAGGGCCTTCTCACATGGACTCCCTTGAGCAGGAGCATGTTACTGTGTTTTAGTGTGTCTGAGTAAAATGCGCTTATGTGTCGTTAACTGCCTTTGTGTGTGTACATGTATGGCTGTCTGTACATGTGTTTGGTGGTGTTGTCTAGTGAAGGGCCACAGTATTTCTATTGCCATTTAAAAGGCCAGAGATATGGTGTCGTGACCCAGTTCTCTTAAGGGCCCAGTGGGCCATATGTGTCCTTTTCTCCTGCTCTCAGGGCTGCTTTCACCGAGGATGGGCCTCTCCTCTTGAGCCGGGAGCCGGGTTCTTCTTTGATGAGTCACTCAACAGCACAAAACAAGGAGGAAGGGCGGAGCAAAGGCACAAAGCCGCCCTGCCCCCCCCCCCATCCTCTTTGTCCCTGAGAAATACTCCACCATTACATCACCCGCTCTCTCCCTGTGATACACACACACACACACACACACACACACACACACACACACACACACACACACACACACACACACACACACACACACACACACACACACACACACACACACACACACACACACACACACACACACACACACACACACACACACAGGCTGACAGCTAATGGCCTGGCAGCCTGTCTTCCTAATGCTGGCCAACTGGCGGCAGCAACACTAGATGGTTATGCAAGTAAAAGCAGGTAGGTAGGTAGTGATCTGGCAAGGGCTGATCACACCACTAGGCATCTGTTCCTCTAGCTGAAGAGGTGGATGGGGCGTGGGGGCTTTTGTCTGCTGACAAAGTTAAAGTTAAACACACACACACGCTAGCACACACGCATAACCTATCACGCACAAACATGCACCCGCACTCACTCTCGCATCAACACATACGCGCACACACACGCCGAACCTACAGCTAACCCCAGGACCGACAGGGGTTGTCTCCAGAGCTGTGAGGGTCTCTTCTTTTTTACATCAATAAATTGTAGAGGGAGAGAGAGATGACACTGTTCAGAGTCTAGAGGTCTCTCACCCTCTTTATATCATCAGCTAAATTCAGAGATTATATTGTGTGTGTGTGTGTGTGTGTGTGTCATCTCTGTATGTTTAATGAATAGACCAGACTGTCTAAATATGCGCGGTAATAAAAGAAAGCGTGTTGGGCTCCTGGTTTTTCCAGAGTAACTCCTCCTATCACATTTATTTGTTTAATCCATGCATTTATTGCTCCTCCACTGGATCTGGGACCATGTTGGTGCTGCATGCTTGGGTAGGCGTTTTCTCCAGGCTACCAACAGGAAATTCCAGCTGTTCGGCGTGGGAGGGTAAGGGGTTCTGTAGAGCAGAGAGAGGAATTACCCACAAGGCATTAGAGCAGAGTTTGGTGGGAGACGGAGCTTGGTTATGAACACTAGATGCATGGTGTTTGCAATGATGGTGCGAAATAAAGATTCCTGATGAAATTTGGCCTGTGGAGAGTTTAAAAAAAAACTCAGACATTTGGAAAAGAAGAATGTGATGTCTAAATTAAGTCTAAAATAAGTATTGTGCCTATCAAGCTCTGACACCTAGCAGCCAGCCAACTCGCTAGCTAGCACTCAGTGTTCCTAAATGCATGCTGAGGGTCTCTGACCTCTCACCCTTAACCCTTCCTCCGGGTCTGAACCACCTGATGACTCCCTCTACTTGAGCAAAATTCCATTACCTCCAGCTGCTGGAGGGGTCTCGGGGAAGTAATGGATCCTTGTTTTCTGAATGCCTTTGTTGATCTGCGGTAGGGCTGCACTGGCTTATGGTTAAATGGCTTTATTTGCTTTAATTGCATACATCAGGGGTGTGTGTGCGTGTGTGGGCGCATGCGTCACGCCGGTAGGCAGCACGCCGGTATGCCGCCCCAACAAACATACAAAATAATAGTATGTTTCCCCCCCCTAAATGATACTACTGGCGTTTATAAGTACTATATGGCCAAATGTCACTCACCCCCGACCCAAACGCTGACAGTTGACAAGACAATGTCATTGTGATAGAGAAAGGAAAAGACAGCACTGCATAGCAAAAAGAAAAAAGCTAAATTAGAAATGTGAACATAGGACAATCTCCTTAGGGTAAACTGTACATGCAGTGCTGTAGGAATTACAGTGCAGTCTTCCTAAACTTCCTCAGGTTCCTGTCTGTTGGGACACAAATTCTCATCCACATTTCACAGATATCTTCATGAGATGCACCTTTGAGCTATTTCCGTAAACTGGTTGATCGTTGGTTCATCCAACAAGTCATACATTTCCCTTCATTAGAGAAAGTCAAGATTCACCTGGGAGCAATTTACCAATTCAAAAAAAAAAAGTCCAATGGAAATGTATAGAAATAGGCTTGACATATTATGACAACTTGTTCAACCATTTTGCATATAAAAACTTATGCAATGAACTAATGCCTAAATGTTGTGGGTCTGAGACTATTCAACAGAGATCCATTTTGTTGAACATGACATAAGCAATTGATAATGTAGGATAGAGCAGAGAATTGTACATAATCATTTGCATGGATGTACCAAAGCATTTGCAACTTGTTCAAAGTAATGAGAAACAACTTTATTGATGTGCACAATGATGTGAAGATTGAACAAGTAGTTTTGAGAATTTCAAATCTGATCTGAGAAATGTACCAACGCGACTGAGAACAGCTGTGAGAGATAAACATGCCCCCTTTAGAATGAGCACACACACACATACATGCCAGAAACACTTGCACCGGCAGATTGTTGATAAGATAGCAAGCGGTAATTAACGGTATAAAGCAGGTTGGTGCGATGACTGTCTTGTATAATTCAGACATTAGCGCATTAGTGGTTCCTTTACCTTTAGCACACAGCCAAACCAGTTCTATAATAGACCAAAGTTTTATTTTTTATTTTACCAGCACTGCTCTAAAGGTTGCATTTGGAAAGTTGATTGCTATTATCCTATTTACTAACCGTGATTTTAACAATCCAGCTTTTTTTCAGATCTATAAGCCAGCCTATTACTTTGTGTCAAGTGATGTCATCTGCTAACATCTTGGCTTTTCATATTATCTGTCACTTTACCCTGATACCCCTCATCAATGCAGCACCTCATCCACACAGCCCTTATATAGCCATGCAGAACCTCATCCATGTTACCACGCAGCCAGTGTTCATGCAGCCACATATTGCCTCAGCCATGTAGCAACACAGACATGCTGCCCCTCAACCATGCAGCACATCATCCACGTGACATGCATCACCTTGTCCATGCGTCACCTTCGACCATGCAGCACCTTGTCCATGCGTCACCTTTCGACCATGCAGCACCTTGTCCATGCATCACCTTTCGACCATGCAGCACCTTGTCCATGCGTCACCTTTCGACCATGCAGCACCTTGTCCATGCGTCACCTTTCGACCATGCAGCACCTTGTCCATGCGTCACCCTTCGACCATGCAGCACCTTGTCCATGCGTCACCCTTCGACCATGCAGCACCTTGTCCATGCGTCACCTTTCGACCATGCAGCATCTCGGTCATGCGGCCGTGCGGACCGTCGTCCATGCAGCACCTTGACCATGTGCCCATAGGGCCCAGCCCATTGATTTATAATTCATCTGGTGGCCTTGCTACCGGCACCCCGCCGCACCAGCATTAACATTCAGTTGGTGCCCTCATTGCTGCGCAACGCAGCCCTGTGCCCCTGCCGTAATGTGGCTGAGGGGGGGCTATTGAATGTGTTAGTGGTTGTTTGCATGCTGACGTATGTTTGAAAGAGATTTGTCGGATATTGTGAGATTGTTTTAGCATGATACAAGTCTTTATTTAGATGAGTCCCATTCAATTGTGTTTGCGTCATCTTTATGCTACTAGTTTCCTCAACCTCTAGTTGTAATTAAACCCATAGCTATAATGTGGAAACCCCAGTCGATAATGTAACAAATTTCTGAGCACATAATATAATAACGTAACAATAGCCTATAATGTTACAACGTATAACATTTTGGTTCACCTATTACGCAATGAAGCAAGCATTATAATTTTCTCCTTACGTAGTGAAGCAAGCATAATCATTTTCTAATTATAAGCCGTTTTCACACGTCATCCGCATTTTTGCCGGATTTGTATAAGAGATTCGACAATGACAAAAAAAACAATATACTTGTGCAGCTGTGAACTTATTTATTGTAGTTGATTGTAATGTATTCTGTGTACTTTTAGGGTTATGATAAGACCTATCATTTAGCGTTCACTATAAATGACTACGAATTCATTTGGGGGGCCACTCAATGACATGCAGAAGCGTCAACCCGCCCACTCAATTGGTGTGAGAAATACCGACTTTCTACTTCTCATTCACATATAAGGTCATTTACATTTCGTACGGAGAAAATACTACCACAGGGGTAGTATTATTCAGGAGATTTTCAGGGTAAAAATGTTGGATAGGTTGTTCACACATACGGCCCATCAGGAGAATAGCAGGATAATATGAGGACTTACACATGTGTCTGAAAGCAGCTAGTGTGTGAGCATTTGACTACATTATAAAATGGGTCAATTTATGGGTTACAGGGGTAACTGTTAAACGGAAGGTGTATTATACTATGCATGCAAATCAATTATTATATAGCTTTTACTAATATCAGGGCTCAAAGTGCATTGACGTTTGAAAAATGAATGGCAACTACTATTGGTTAGTTGAAAATAATAACAAACAGCTGAAAATTGTGTACAGTTACAGAAGCGGCCTAAGTTGAATAAACTGAGTGTAACAACAGCTAAGGCAGCAACCTACCTAACTATAGTGAAAGGCTTGTGTGGGGGAGAGGGAGAAGGGGGGGGGGTATAAGGGCAAGATTGCGGATTGTACATTGGCTACCTGACGTGAGAGTTTAATATGTTAGTTTTTTTACCAGAAGAA
Organism: Gadus macrocephalus; assembly: GCF_031168955.1. NCBI lineage: Eukaryota > Metazoa > Chordata > Actinopteri > Gadiformes > Gadidae > Gadus > Gadus macrocephalus. The sequence goes on from NC_082395.1 coordinate 13,601,748, forward strand.
TACGTCATTGAAATGAAACATCTCTTCAAGTGATCTGGCCAAGACAGGCAGCAGTAACCTACAGTCACACATAGCCTACACACAAAACATAAGAAAAATAAAACAACGAATATAGTCCGCAGGGGGGAGAGGGATATCAATATGATATAATAATAATCGTTGTCTCGCAACGTCTTTATCCGTGCACACGTGTGTGCAGTGTGTGTCTGCGTTTGCGTGTCTGTGCATGTGTTTGTGCGTACGTGTGTGGTGTGTGTGTGAGTGAGCTCCGGGCTGCTTGGCACATGCACACTTCAAGTGTGGAGGAGTAACTCGTCTGACAGGCCTGCTATTATATAGAAGTAAGATCATGTTATCCAGAATCTTTTTATGTTAGCTGGTTGGGATGTTGCTAGGTGCTTCTATTCATCCTGTTTAGCTACACAAGGCATCATGTGTCCCAGAACACTGTCGCATGCAGAGATGTGTTTGCAACGCTGTGGACATTTTCAAACTGGTGGATGATCTTCTGAGAACACTGGGGTTGCCGGTTACACAGTAGGCTCTAGTTTATTCAGGTTACAAGGTTGCGTAGGTGTGTGCTGTATTTGGCCTATGTGCTGACGTTGATTAAAGGTCATTAGGCCTATCTATTGATAAAAATAGGCCTCTTTGAAGCTGGTGTTTCGTTTTGCTACCTTTTTAGGGCTGCCAACTTTTCTGATTCGTCCGGGACTGTACTGATATTCAAGTGTCTGTCCTACATCTCTCATACTTTCAAGCTTTGTAGAATTGTTAGTTTACATTAAGCAATATATAATATTAAGCAAAACGCGATTGCTGGAGCTAGCAACCCTTTTTGATTTGACAAATATAATAATTAAATAATTAGGACTGCTAGCAGTCACGATAGGCATTAACAGCCCACGTGCACTGCCCTAACCCAGTGACCAGCCTTTTCCCACAGTTCGCTGAGGCACGTCAGTCGAGGGCGATGAGATAATTTCCCACACGAGTGTATCCATGTCAGTCTAGTGATTCCAGTTCAAGTCTGGTTCTCTTGAAAATAATTTCTGTTGATTATAGCTGTATGGCAACACGACCCATACAGATTGCAATCTACTGCAATACACTGCAGTCCGACCTAAACATTTGAAACTTGAATGCAAGTTGTTGGAACATAATTCCCATAAGTGTTTGCAAAGTTGTGAATTTACAATAGAGTTGCGAAGTTACGCCCCTTCCGGTAGAGCCCATGGGACCTATCAGATCGAAAAATATGAATGGTTTCAATGGAGAGAAAGTAATTATCTTCTGGTCCCAGTCTCTATCTGCCCCGGGTTTGTGGATTTAAATGATAATTTTTCATGTCAAGAGTTTGACCGTTTATTGAACTGTTCAATTAAAGGCTAAAAGTAGTAAGTAAAGTAAAGTAAACACTCAACTTCACTATCGCACCAACGTAAACCCACTCGTGAAATTGTTTAAAATGATTGTTGTGGGGAAGAAGGGCATGGACCTATAAAGAAAGAAGGGTCGCGCAAGGGTTACGTCATCCAGCTCACGTTGCGTTTCCGCGCGTGTCATCTCATTAGCATCTGTACTTTGGCCACGGCACACCTCTCCCAAGTGTGCCGTGGCCAAGGGGCTGCTCCGTGCTGGAATACGGATGGCGTGGTCACACTAGCCAAACGTTCTAGACTTTAGTATGCAAATGAGATCGGGCACGGGGCCGCGGCCCTAGTGTGAGGGGCCCCTCACACAAAACCTAACATTATCAAACTTCTTCGTGAATTTTTTTTGTATTCTTTTCATGAAAAATTATCATTAAATCAAAAAACAACATATGTGTAATCCGGGGCATATAAAGACTGGGACCAGATAATTACTTTCTCTCCATTGAAACCCATTCATATTTTTCGATCTCATAGGTCCCATGAGCTCTAGCGGAAGGGGGGTGACTTCGCCACTCTATAATGACGACCCATCAGGACCATCAATACTAAAAGTCAATTATATAGCAACATAGCGCTGCTATCTGTTGTCTCTTGTCTATTTATATTGAGCATGCTTATCTTTGTATGTGATGAATAACCATAACCCTATTTTCCAGAGTGCAAAGATTTGAGTTTAGTCATCCCGGTCCCTCACAACATCATACAGAGCAAACAGTACAATTGAGCACCACTGGTCATTGAGTCCATGTGTGTCGTTCTTCACACTGGCTCTAACGGAAACAGCTGGGATAATTCTCTTGATCACGCTCCAGAGGCTTTTAATGCCTACATTTTTCTGAGCTCCTTTCCGTGAGTGTAAACTCTGAAGAGCAGCTGACAAACGCACATTCATTTGAAACTGTACACACACTAGGGTGGTTTTTCGTGTTGAGTCACACTGCTTTTTGCCATCAATCATGCAATGACACATGCTCTCTTGCACTCTCTGGGGCTGTCATTCTGGTGCACTCTTTTTCTGTCTTTCTTTCTCTGGCATCCTCTTTTCATTCTCTCTCCCTCGCTTTCTACACAAAGATCGAGCAGGCCAATACTATAGTCAAAGTGTATTCTATTGTAGCACATTTATGTCTTTGGGTCATAATGTCAAGCGGGCCCTTTCTTCTAAATAGAGTGTGCCCAAGTACTCAGTGTTTTGAATTGTTGGTGTTGGTATTCTGTACAGATGTCTGAGTGTTTGCTATTGGACTGTTGGAGTGGACACTATAAGATGTACCTTCCTAGGCAACTGGATTAAGGGGGGGGGGGGGGTTCTGATTGGTTGGGAAAAGTGCATTCATCCTACACATTAGCCAAGTCGAGCAGACTGTTTTTGTAGAAGCAAGGTGTGATTGGTAACTGGTCAGCTAGGTCGTCACTGTCTCTCAGATGGTATCAGTAGTCTATTCCTTGAGATGTTTGAGGTAGTGCAGCTGCCATGCTGGAATCCACTCTGTTTACCACAGAGTACACAGAATGACTCATGGTTAACTTCTTTAGTATGACACAACTATGTGCACTGCAATGTATAAGAATGTAAAGGTAAAACAACATAAAGGCAACTAGCTTTTCACAAGCTGGGAAAGTTTTGGGTAGCTGATGAGAATGTATGCTTGATTTTTAATTTTGCAATGGGGCTAGGGTCAACTTGCATCATGAGACGACAACATGCACCCCTGAAAATTTTGTCGGAAGCTTTGCCTTGTTGTATGGGTTGGTGAGTGTAGTGTAGCTCCTGCGGTTAGGCAGGCTTGCTGAAAGCAGATAAACATAACTGAGCCATTCAGCAGGGGGTTGGACCTGGAAGTGGGGGCCAGATTGTCCATGGTACTTGTTTGAAGAATTGGAGCAGATGATTCAGCCTCGGCCGACCTCTGGTGAACTGGTTGTCATGGTGTTCTGGGCTGGCAGTTGCTCTTCTTTTTTATTGATGATAAAATGTGTGTGCATTTAGTTGAAACACAAACACAAATATGTTTTACAGTAATGGGCTGGCTCAAAGAGCTCCTGCTTATATGATGGTAAGAAATAGATTGTTATTTTGGAATCTGTCAATATATGAGGATGTGTCCTTTTAGATTTTTGTTGAAGATATGATGTGTATTTTGATTGTGTTCAAGATGCGTTCTGGCTCTGAAAAGGAGCGCTGTGCAGTTGAATTAGAAGTGCTCCGTTTACTATAGGTTGATTAGGTTTATATTCACCGAACACAGACACTTCTATCTCTTCTCCGTAGCCCAACATCCGTTACATCCCTGAGTTGCCAAGCAACAAGTTGCGTGGGTGTGTGTGTGTTTGCACGCACGTGTTACTGTGTGTTGTGTGGATTTCCAATTTTTGCATGTGAGAGAGGAGGACGAGAGAGGCTTGAAATGAAATTAAGGCGCAGGGTTATGGATAGAGCGAGATAGTGAAGTATGAATCATCGTCGCCTGAAGGGAATGACGACACATTTATACTTTTTTAATAGATTTGTGTGTGTGTGTGTGTGTGTGTGTGTGTGTGTGTGTGTGTGTGTGTGTGTGTGTGTGTGTGTGTGTGTGTGTGTGTGTGTGTGTGTGTGTGTGTGTGTGTGTGTGTGTGTGTGTGTTATTTCCTGAGGAAAGACATGTTGAGGCGGCCTCAGTGGAGAAAAATACGACCTATGCAATAAAAACATTTTGCATATTATATAATCCGATTTAATGTTTTAAAACGAATGTACATAGAACAGAAGCATGTTTTACTTGACAAGGAGGGAGTCGGACATAAAGCTAGACAGTGAGATGGAAAAACAGACGGGCTCGTGGACAGGCAGACAGGCTCTAGGTCCATGACTGTCATTTGATGATCCGGTAGCAGAGAATGAGCGTGCTGAGAATAGAATATGAGGCCAAATTATTCGTTCTGTCATTGCATTCATAGCCTTTCCACCAACCCTCCCCCTCCTCCTCCTCATCCTCCTTCCTGCTCCTCCTTTTTCTCTTCTCCTCTTCTCCTAGAATAATAGGGTAATTGGGTTTTAGGGCTACTCCTCTCTTCTCTGTCCTGTAATAAATATGTTCTGGACAACTTTGATCATAATTAGTACTGCAAGAGAAATATAAATCTCTAAACTATTACCAATTTGAATTTTAACAACAAAGCATTTATGTTTAATTCATAGATGATGCATTTAGTTTTTCTCTGTCAAGTTAAATCCGTTGTCCATTATGTTGTGATTTAAATATACTTACGTGTATTTGGTCCTAATGAGCATTAGGACCAAATACAAACCACTGTTGTTATTTATAAATATATCGTAGCATTATGTTGTTGAACGATTATTTCAATTTAAACCGACATCGCGATGTAATGGAAAGCATTTTTTTTTGGAACACATAGGCTGCAATATAAAAAATATGAGTGCTCGTTTTAATCTTAACCAATTGGAAAGAAAGGTCCACGTGAGGTCCACGTGTACACGACAATACCCTTCGCTCACATGACATGCGAGAGAGCAGTAGATGAAGAAAACAACTTGCTTTGATTTGTTGATGTGGATATAAAAAACTAACACCACGGACATGTGGGCAAGTCGCACATGTTAACATATTACATGTTTATTGCAACGATATGTAGATTGCAATCTACATATTTGTTGAGTGGTGGAGCTACATATTTGTTTTTTTATATTTCTGCACTTAAAGGACAATTCCGGTATTTTGAACATTGAGCCCCCTTTCTGGTTTGTTTAGGATGAAATAGAGTGGGTGACACCGAAATTTGAACTATTAGTCCTTTCTCGGGTATTTGGCTCATTTTGAATCGCTCCTGCCTGCTTCACAATGGTTGTCTGTGTGCATACACAAACCTGTCAACCCAGCAACCCTAAACGTTCGTTTTCAAAAATGTGCAAGTAACCGAGTGGTTAGTGACATTCGTGAAGTTTAAAAAAAAAATATCGGCGCAATATATGGTTTCTGTCGTGTTTTATTGCACATTTATCGCCAGTTGATTTCAGTTGGAAGACTCATTACTGCACGATGATATTACTCCGCCGAACCGGAAAGGTGGGCTGTTTACGTTGGTTTGAAGTCTTGTACCGTGAGCACTTCGGATTAGGGAAAATCACATAGAAAATCACTGAAAATGGATTATGAAAGGTGGCTTCTGGAGGACGCACTCGATTTTGACGGCAGAGGATATCGTTTTGAACCAGAATTCACCCAAGAGGAGCTACGTGAGATGGAGGCTAGGGCTACGGAGGCGCCTGAAGCTCCGGCTGAAGCGGTCCCCCCGGGATCACGGGCGGGTGGTGTGCCTGTGGGAAGTGCAGGCAGATGCCGACGGAAGTCGAAAGTAGGTGCTGCACGGAGTGGGACCTTGTGCGGAAGTTTATGCGGTTGTGAGGTATCTGAAAAAATAGTTCAATTTAGCAACTAACACGGATGGAAAACATATATTGCGCCGATTTTTTTTTTTTAAACTTCACGAATGCCACTAACCACTCGGTTACTTGCACATTTTTGAAAACGAACGTTTAGGGTTGCTGGGTTGATGTATGCACACAGACAACCATTGTGAAGCAGGCAGGAGCGATTCAAAATGAGCCAAATACCCGAGAAAGGACTAATAGTTCAAATTTCGGTGTCACCCACTCTATTTCATCCTAAACAAACCAGAAAGGGGGCTCAATGTTCAAAATACCGGAATTGTCCTTTAAGTTTGTGTGATTTGTTACTGTTACTGAATGGAGATCAGTAGGATTTGTGTATTTTTTCGTCACAATTCAATAGTTAATTAAAGATTTTATAATATAAATTCATGCATTAATTCATCTCATTTCATAATAACACGTAGGCCTGCCTACAGGAAAGAGCAGTTTATATGTGGAGTCAGTGTATCGAATGTTATGTTGTTCATACAATATAATTTTGTCCTTGGGTTCAGTGAATAATGCAAAAGATAAGGAACTTTAAAAAATATTGCATACTAAATCGAAATCGCAATATTGGTCAAAAGAATCGCAATTCAAATATTATGGAAATGCCATAGATAGAGTGTAACAGTGAACGCCACCTTTTTGAACAGCTCTGGTTACGGAAGTAAATTACCAATCCATTTTCTCTGTGGACTTTTCGTAAAATCAAGAGTTTTAAGCCTGGATCCAAGCCAATTGTTTGTCATGGTAGTCGCATCCATAAACTAGTTATTTCGGAGCAAAATGGAATAAAATGCTAAGGTACAAGACTGTGTAAATTTTTTTTGTGAACGATTGAGGAACTACTCAGCCAATAAACCATTGCGAACATTTTCACAATGATTCCAACCCAATCATTTAACGCGTTTCTTGCATTTTATAACCTTTGTTATTATATTGTTTGTATTGTTCATACAAGCTGTTTCATAAATTCTGTTAGTGTGTGTGTATAGTGTTTCATAGTGTATAGCGTTGTCATCAACATTGAACCTTCCTTCGTTGCTGACTGCAATTCTGTCACCGCGTAATAACGTTAAATGCCTTTATGCTACCCAAATTAAAGCACTGCTAGTGCTATATCATATATTTGTTTATTTTTATAATATATTCTATATCAACGTACTTTTCAACATGTTCAGCACATTTCCTCTACAGCTCTAACCACAACTTTAACTTTCCATTAATCTAAGTATTGCGCCGTACTTAATAATGGTTGTATTGCTCTGTGATAAGCGATCGAGTTCAGTAGCAGTAGCAGTCATCAACGGCTTGAATTTTGTGGGTGTGGTAAACGTATCCATGGTATCAGCGAGCACCACCAATCAAAGATGTTGTTTCACACTTAAGGATTTATGGGTAGTGTCGTGGTTTCAAAGACATCGCAAATCTATCGAATCTTCTAAAAACGAGTTGTTGCCCGTTTTACTTGTGGCTTCTGCAGGAGAATATATTATTGATTCGCCATATAACGCTGCGTGGTACGTATACTTTGGATGGTTACAATATGGCTTTTGATCAAAACCTCTATGGAGAAAATGAGAGATTATTTTCATCCGGAGCCCCGCTGATGCACTCTATTATTTGCCCCAATGTCTCTGCCCAATGCACACTATACAGTTATCTATGGATGGTTTCACAGGTGTGCTGTCAGCATGCTACACTGTACAGTGAAATGTACTGTAATATTGCAGCTATTATGTGAATATGCTACTCTTTAAAGTTGAATATACTGTGATATCAGATATATTTTTTTTGCACTGTAGAGTGATGTGATTTCCTATGGCATGTACAATTTGTATACTGTGTTACTATGATATCACAAGCACACATAAATATACTGATTTAGTTGTAATAATTAAGGGTAAGGCAGTGGGGGCTACAGCAGGGATAACACTATTATGAAACATTCTATAGTGGTAGTATACGCAGTACTACAGACGCAACTGTAGTGACACAGCGTTCCCTGATCTGTATTTTTTGGTAAGGATGTGTGCTGCATTCTGGCCAGAGTAAAGGGAGTGGCTCCCAGGGTAGAAGGCACTCTGTGATGAATGGCAAAAGTGTGTGTGTGTGTGTGTGTGTGTGTGTGTGTGTGTGTGTGTGTGTGTGTGTGTGTGTGTGTGTGTGTGTGTGTGTGTGTGTGTGTGTGTGTGTGTGTGTGTGTGTGTGTGTGTGTGTGTGTGTGCGTGCGCATAGCTGGCTCATCCTTCGTAGAGAGAGATTGGTTCTCTGGCTCTGCACCATACAATCATCTTCTGTGGCTGTTAGCAAGCCTCTGCTGACGTCAGGCATACTCCCCTACAGCCATGCCTTCTGGCCCGGCTGCTTCTCTTCACCCTGGGTCCATGATCTGGGCCTGGCGTAGTGCCTAGTTCAGGTCTGGGTATATGTCCTTGTCTATGACTTGCAATACATTTTAGGCCTGGCTTTAAGGATGTGGTCCTGGTTAAGGTCTCTGTATAAGGATAGGTTTGGGTGTCATCTTTGTCTCCTGGTTTAGATCTGGTGTAAGCTGTAGGTTCTGGGTATACGTTTTAGGTGCTGCTTTAGATCTAATAAAGTCTCCAGGTCCTGGCTTAAGTTTATGTCTGGGTCTTGACCAGGTTCTGATATGGTTTTCAATCTCGAGGGGAGTCTTGACAATCTATTCCAGACTATATGATGTATGGAAGTGTGTGAGTGTTTATTGCCCTCCTCTGTCGCGAGCTGGCAGTCTGAGGCTTTTGTCAGCGTGTTGGCAGTGAATACATGGTCCAAACTCCTCGTGGTTGGTGACGCAACACATTTCACCGGCCCTTTAGAGCGGATGCCTGAAGCCAGGTGTATAGTACGGTGATTGGAGACTCGACGACATCTGGGGGTTGGGGGGCTCTGAAGCTGTTAACTTCATACATATGCACACACACACACAAAGCAATATAGTGACAAAATGGAACACCATTAGAGGGAGAGTGGTAGGGATTTTTCCTGTTTGTTTATTCAGATTTGATGACGAAACTTCTCAAATCCAATAATAGTACATGGAATTTGTTCAAGATGTCTAGTCTTATCTGGTCTGCATATAGAGCGCAACATTGTGGTTCGGGGGGTAAAAATCCCAGTCATTTTCACCATAAAGATTTTGATTAAAAGCCATTATGTCGTAACCATCCAAGGTATACTTACCAAGCGCCGTTATCTTGTGAAACAATGGTATGCTCCTGCAGAAGCCATGAGTTAGACGTAAATTCTAGGTTTTAGCTAAACACGTTTTGCTGAAGATGTCTTTGAAACCACTACACTAGCCATAATCCTAAAGTGTGACACAAAGTCTTTGATTGGTGGAGCTCGCTGCTGAAAGACTGCGGCTGACGACTGCGGTCACTGAACTCGATTACTTACCACAGCAGCCATGATTTCCCTTAGATTAATGGAAAGGTAGAGAGTTGTAAGAGCTGTAGAGCAAATTAGCTAAATGTGGAAAAATATGTTGATATAGAATATACAATAAAAAATAAAAGTAAAAACATATGATATATATTTATGGCAGTGGTTCTCAATTATTTTCTGTCATCCCCCCCCTTGGAGACTGACATTTTTCTGCGCCCCCCCTGAATTGAAATACTATTGAGAACCTGCTAAAATGTATTTATTTATCTGTACAAAACTACTGTGAGTTTCTGGCACCAGCATTCTGCATACAATCACCATATCATCAAAATAGATTAATAAAATGAGCTGAGATAACATCTGCAACAACTTAAATCTTTTTCGAAGTTCAGTTTATTAAGTAAATTTGTAACATTTAAACAAGACTGCTAAGTCTGTGTGAATCTCAAAACAGAGGAGCAAGTGATTCACTGGGGTTTACATTGAATTCAAAATATTTTTAAACAATAAACATTTGTCACTTGTCAGTTTCATCAGCTTATTCCCTTTCAAAAGTATTTATATATGTTAATCTTTCAAGCTTGAATTAACTAACTTTGTAAGGTAAAAATTCTGGTAAAACTTCTGACCTTTGGTATTATATTTATTTAAAATTCAAATAAAATAAATAACCTATAAAAAGACTAAGTACCCCCTGAGGTGCCCCACCATTTGAGAAGCACTGGTTTATGGGATGAGCAGTTCCTTCACTGTGCAATAATGTACAAAGTCTTTTGCCTTTTCTTCTGTTTTCTATATTTTTTGCCTCGAATCAAACGTTTTATGGTCACGAACGATTTGTTTTGTTCCATTCTGAAAACTCTTTATATAACGATTTTACGAATCGTTACTTTACATTGCATTTACACAGCCTAAGACTGTGTAAATGAATGGGAAATTTACATCCGGTACCAGAGCTGTTAAAAAAGGGGGCGGTCACTGTTGCGCTCTATTTAGCAGGGAATTAACCCAGGACCTGAAGGTGTATTCCAACTGTGTATCCAACCAATATCAATTGAGGTATTCTTTTGTTTGACTTTACTCAACACAATGCCACCCCCCAAACATCATACATACCTCATTAACACACGCTCACCTAAACAGGAAAAGATGAGCATAAACACTCCAATGCACACACGCTTCCTCCATCACAGAATCACCCCCAAACAAAGATATACACCAACCCCCCGAGCAAACAAAACCCAATGACGCACTCCCCAAATAACATCCAACCCAATTCTTATGACATGTTCTTCTTAAAGTTTCCATGAAATGAAAATCTCACTTCATGAGGTTTTCTAACATTAATATGAGGTCCCCTAGTCTGCCTATCGTCTCCTAGTTGCTAAAACTTGCCGTAGGTATCCTGCTCGCCTTTGGAAAAAATGGAAGCTCAGGCGCGCTGATAGGAATGATTAGGAATGATTCGGCCCCATATGCCATCATAAGGGGCCAAGTTACCTCCCCTTTCTGAGAAGGAATTGGGGGAATCGAACTTTGGCTTTGACTCCCTGAAGTACATGAACTGCGACATGGAGAATAAAGTGATTGTTGCCCGCGATTGTCACCCGCCAGAGCGTGGCTGCCCGCTGCCGCAAGGCACCAGCACCAGGAAGCACCACCGCCCGGCAGCCGGCAGCCGGGCGGTGGTGTCGGTGGTGGCAGAAACGTCAGAGAATCCGACGAAGTTGTTTGTGATTCATAATATTGTCAAAATAACAAATCGTACACTTCTTTGTTATTTGGATAACCGTTCTACTGTTGGTGTTATGGCGCATAACACGTCGGACTCTCGTCTCTGGTATATCTTATATACTATAGGGCCCTCAGAGCGCTGCATAACACTCGAGATAACCAAATTATTAGGTTAGTCCGACTATGATTGGATTTTTAAGATGCATGTAATACACCTTAGATGACTGAATCGGGTTTCTCATGGTCTGATTAAGACCCCTCGATTATTTGATTGATCGTTGAATAGTGCATGTATGCATTCAATCGGATTGGAATCGGATTTTGCGTTCCGTGCATGCTCAAGATTTCTTCCCTGGAAGTAGAAGGAGAAGTTAGTCGTGTTGTTGTCGAATGCTACCCGCCTGTAGCATTCGCTGATGGTGACTTTCCTCCGAAGTCACCAAAAGCAAGGGCGCCATTGTGCATCTATTTTGTGTAATTATCATGTACATAACATACAAGCCATGTTTACTCTGACAATTGCAGTTTCCCAATTGAGGAGCAAAGTCAAACTATTGCTGTAATCGGATTAAGGGTTGCATGTAAACGGAGAGATGTTCCCCTCTGCAGTTCCCCCATTCAGCTATCGTTAAGAACCAATATAGCCTCTAGGTCAATAAGGTACATCTGTGTTGGGGAGTGTATTTACCCTGAACCCCTTGTACGTTCAGGTTTGATCCCAAGAGCTCTGTTCTGACTACAACTGTTTGACCTCCAAATCAACCTCACAAATGACAACGACTAGCTAGCTAGCACAAAACCACTTATTAATGACTGCAAAATGCTGGGATGTGTGTTTTAAGCTGAAAAAAGGCGAGTGATCGGAACTTCCGGGATGACGTCAGGGCGAATGGAAGCATAGAGTGAGAGCTCCCAGATTGGTCTAATATAATCCCTCAAATTAAAATATTTATACACAGTGCGGTACATGCGGCGATAAAGGCTGACCGGTCGGATATGAAGGCAGATCTACACAGCTTTTATGACGGCTTCGCCATAGAAATTGAGAGTGATTTGGCCAGCTTTAGAGAAGATGTCAATTTCAAGCTAAATTAAATTGCCACAGATTTAAAAGAGACCAGAAGCAGAATGGGGGAAGCGGAGGAAAGAGGAATGGGCCATCGATGCTAAAGAAGCACTCTGCCACGCCATAAACATGCAAGAAAGCATCCAAGCAAAGCTGACGGATTTAGAGGCCCGCTCGCGAAGAAATAACATTTGTTTGTATGGGATCCCTGAAGATGCCAAGTTGCCCTGCGTGTGCACTGAGCGGATACTCACTGTCAGATATTTCAGTTTGCACTGAAGAGGCCCTTTGTAAACCAAAGGCTTTCCTTTTCGATTTCGATTTATTTTTATAAGGAAGTCTGTTATGGTAGTCGATATTTATGAATCTGTTATTTTCCTTTTCTGATTTCTTTGTTATAATTGTTCACGTTCCAATGTTAAGTTCACCTTGGGTCTACAGTACACTGATGAAAGTTGCTTAGGATGTTTTATGCTTCAACAAGAATATTGAATTATGTCCACACAGATAACAGATAAGGAGGGGTGTTATGTCCTGGTGAAAGGGTTTATAGATTCAAAAGAAGTATCATTTCTTAATGTCTATAGACCACCAGGACAGGACAAATTATTGATTTAAAGAAATATTTAATTGAATTGCCTCTGAAGCCTAAGGCACCCTGATTTGGGGGGTGGATTGGAATGTACAGTTGCACCCCAATATGAACTCTACAAATCCATCTTAACAGGTTAATTCTGAATCGTTGTAAGGAAAATGCTCAAAGGGATCGGTATGTTTGCCATATGGAGGGAACTCCACCAATCTGTAAAGCAGTATACTTTTTCCCCCCACTCCCACACTGATATTTTTTTATGCTTAACTCCGAGAGACATAGGATAGTGGATTGCAATATTGGGGTAAGTGATGTCACTCTGGAGTGTATTTGAGACTAAATTTGGATGCCCAGCCCAGAAACACCATCTGGAGGCTTAACACCAGCCTCCTAAATGACCATCAAAAAATTAAAGATTACCTAGAATTTAATTGTACTGAGGACATATCACCAAGTGTTTTATGGGATGCTGGCAAAGTACATAAAACAAAACGTAAGTACATAAAACAAAGTTATTATGAGAATGGACCTAGGGCTAAGAAAGTCCTTTGAACGTATTACAATAACTTATATTCCCAACCTAATTTAGCGGAACCCTGAACAGTTAATAAGCTCATAACACAAGAAATTACAAGAGCAGAGATTGACAGGGCCATATCTAGATTAAAAACATAGGTACCAGGGGGAGATGGGCTGCCAGCAGAATGGTATAAAATATTCAGGAATAACTTGACACCTATGCTTTTAAAATGTTTCAACCATGTTCTTAAAGGTGGTGAGACCCCAGCATCGTGGAAACAGGACATAATATCCATTATACAAAAGGCGGGAAAAGAGAAGACTGAGTGAAGTTCATGTAGAAGACCTATTTCTGTTCTTAACATTGATTATAGATTATTCGCATCAATATTGGCAATTATACTAGAAAACATTATTCCTGATTTGATTGAACTGGATCAAACTGGATTTATTAAAAACAGGCATACACAGTATAATGTAAAACATGCGTTATACCTGATTGATAACATATATAAAAGAAAATCAAAGCTCCTAGCGATTAGCCTTGATGCAGAAAAGGCCTTTGATTCTGTGCGTTGGGAGTTTTTGTATTTGGTGTTGAAGCGTTTTGGCTTTAATGATAAAGTAGTAGGATGTCTCAAATCTATATACCACCTACCGACAGCACGGATTAAGATAAACGGTAACCTCTCAGGTGTGGACACAAGAGGATGCCGGCAAGGCTGTCCCTTAAGCCCCACCCTATTCTCATTATTTATGGAGCCAATCGCCCAAGTAATAAGAGAGGATGCTGGGATAACAGGAATCTCAATTAAAGGAAGAGTACACAAGGTATGCCTTTACGCGGACGATGTCTTGGTGACCCTTTCCGAGCCAGTTTTAAGCCTGCCAAAAACTCGTGTCCAGTCTTGAACAATATGGTCTTTATTCAGGCTACAAATTAACCGTACATAAGACCCAAACCCTTTCTTATAACTTTTTCCAGCAAGAAAATGTACGTAAAATATATAATTTTAAGCGAAAAGCTAATGTTATGAAGTATCTTGGTTTAATTATACCAAGAAACCTAACTGATATATATAATACAAATGATCACCCCATCACAAAAGAAATAAAAATAGATTTGGATAGATGAGCTCCTCTAACACTTAGTATGCATAATTGAATAGAGACTATAAAGATGATAATTTTGCCACGACTGTTGTTTCTTTTCCAATCCCTACTGGTACAGATACCGACTAAACAATTTACTGAATGGAATCTGATGATTTCTAGGTTTATATGGCAGAATAAGAAATCGAGAGTACGTTTTAAAACACTACAGTTATCCAAAGAAAAGGGAGGCATGTCTCAACCTTGTCTAGAATACTATTATAAGGCAGCACAATTACAATATCATATTTACTGGTGTATCAATGATTACGAAGCAAAATGGAAAGAACTAGAAATAAACCAACTTGATATCCCACTTCAATCCCTGCTTGGTGATACAAGTTCTAAGACCATTTATTTAGAAAAATTAAATACATTTACAATGGTTCCTCTCAATATCTGGTTTAAAGAATGTAAGAATCTAAAATTGGTGAGAATAGCGTGAGTGCTGAGATGGGTTGAACATGATGATGATTTTAAACCAGCCCAGCTGGACTTGAGGTTTAAACAACTGACCAGGAAGGGCATCACATCATACTGCGGAATTTCGACCAGCACACAATGCTTCCTACATCTTCAAGAATCCCACAAATTAATCAGAAGACAGATTTGGCATAATTTTGCCCGAAACATTAAAATTGATGATGAAGCTGATTTGGATCTCATCAAAGTTCTTATTGATGCTTATGGAGGCAAAATCCGTAAGAAATTGGTGTCAAGATTATATAGAACTAATTGGGAGAAGGAAGCAAACATAACCTTAACAGAAGATGAAACGGTAAAAAAAGAAATCACCAAAAAGTAAGACCACCAACCAAAAGAGTGGTTAGTAATTGTAAAAGAAGTAAGAGATGGAAAAACTTACATTTAGACTTTGTATTAATACATTTCAGAAGTACTGGCTGGTTATCAAATGAGTAAGCCAAGTATGAAGAAAGAATATTATTTAGATTCGATTTTACAAATTACTTTTTACATTTGTGTCTGGTCTGATCGAATTTACACTGGACTTCGAAGCATGCTTCTTGGATTTAAAAAAGCCATAAAGAATCAGCCAATTTGGTTTCCTATGCTGGATTTACTTAATTTGGACTCGGGACTTTATCTGACCTGTGATGACATGCTGGTGATATTTTGATTTTCTTTGTAGGAATACTATGAGGTAACCTGTAACATGTGTCTTGATTGTACATGGTAGGCTTTATTATGCCCTGTCTTCGATGACCCAACTGTTTTGTTCTGTTTTTTTTAATTTATTTTTTTATTTTATTCTATTGTATGTGCTTTGTCCATAAAGTAAAAAAATACATTAAAAAAAAAGGCGAGTGACCATATGCTAACACTCTTTCTCTCTTTGTCTGTGTTGCAGACGGTTGATGACGATGCGATGGCTGCGTGAATGAGGCTTGGCGCGGGGAGAGCTGAACAATGCCCAAAGCTGGGGGTTCAAAGCCGCCGCCACATGATCCCTTCCCGCTCAACACCGACATGGTGGAAAAACAGCCTGGGAAAAAGGTAACGCAAGCACATCAATTTATATACACTTATGCGTGTATACCAATGCACATTCACATTTACTTGTGTTCACACACAAAGACACACACACACACACACAGCTATATATATATATATATATTTACCATATATAAATATATATATTTACTAACTGTAAATATATATATTTACAGTTAGTTGGGCTCTGTTAATCCCTTCCTCATCCATCAATCTGTACTGCTGAAAGCTGGGGCTGCTGTAGCCTCATCTTCATCACAACATTCTGCTACTCTAAACTCGTTTTTCGGCCACAGTGAACCCCCTCAGACTTTGAAATAAGCATCATCTATGCCGTCAGGGCTGACATCACAACCCTATAGATCTCGTGCTGGTGTGTGGATGTAAAGATAGCGTCACAGCTGTGCTGGTTCACCAGAAAGCCTATGTGATGATCGTCTGTTGTTTTCCCCATTTTGTGTGCTAATGCATGTATGCAGACTTTGACAAGACTGCATACATATTGCACACATGAACGCTTCCTGTACTTTGATGTTCATAGCACACATGGTGAATGGATGTAAAAAGAATATATGATTTATTATAGTTTAGTAAAATATATATGTATATGGGTTTGCGTGCACATGTGTCAATATATTTTATGAAGTGACTGGGTCCCCTCTGATTATAAATATAACCAGATGATATAGTGACTATATAAAATGTGCATAAACATCTTTGAACCATTGTTTATGTCAGTCTTATTGGAGAAGTTAATATGTCAGAAAATCCCCTTTGTTTGGTACAATTATGTTTTTCTTGGTTTTGCCAGTTGTTAATAAGCATACAGAGTTGAATGGTTGTGTATTGTAGGAGAACATATGGTTAAGAGATTATCTCTGATGCAATGTATCCCAGCTCCTGGTTTTAGATTAGAAAGCAGATAATTGTCCATGTATTTGGATTTATTTACATTTTGAATCTGTATTTGTGCTCAGATTACTAAATGCTTTGCGAAGCTATTAGGGGTGGGAATCTCTTGGCACCTCACGATTCGATTCCGATATGAGGTCAACGATTCGATTCTGAAGCGATTATCGATGAAAAAATTTTGTGTACATTTCCATGCCTGATTTTCAAAAATATATAGATACATCTGGGTTTGCTAATCAATTCCTACTTTTGTGATGATCATTAAAGACATCAACAGATGAATTAACTCATCTAATATTTCATGAGAGAAAGCTTTTGTCACAAATTTGACTTTCTATGAACAATGCAATAATCAATGCAGCTTGCATTATAACAAAATATGGAAGCATGCAAAAAATAGATTTCAGTTTTATTTTATTTCTAATCTTTATTTTCTATGTCATTAAAGGAAAAGCTGCTCTTGAATTAGAAGGAGTTCTTGTGTCTGGCTGTGAGTTTGCGCACATTTAGTTAGCCACGCTACATTATAAAATGTTCGTATTGAGCCCCTAAAGAGGCTAATATAGCTAACAATAACAATGACTAGCCAATGTGACACGGGAACGCTATAAATGCTGCAAGCCAGGAAATTATGTCACGTTTTTGCTAGAGCAGGTCGGACGTACCGGTGTACCATACAAATGGATAACACCATTAGTCATTTTATTCAAGGTAACGATGCATTTAGATGGTCGCTTTTCAATGGGGTCCTATCAGCTTTATCCCTCTTATGAAACACAGGAAACAGTATTCCATTTGAGACCTAATTGAACGATATATTTCAACGTCAATCTAGCTTAATAAAAGGTGCTATTATGATGGGTCGTTCATTGCATGATTGCTATGACCACAGATAACAGCGCTTAGCTATCCCATAATTTTATTCGCCACATAATGTTAGCTATAGTCAACTCATCTGATGGTAAGTCAGCAAAATAACTACATATTTTCAGCGTCAATGGTGAAGACTACTAATCCGCTACTTCTCGATCTGTATCTAAAACAAACTCTTGAGTTCAGCTGTGGTGTTAGTAATAACGGGGAGGAACAAATTCGATTTTTTTTTTTTTAAATAACCTAATGCGGCGTTGGCATAATTGAGAGCTAAAGCGACAGATACTGTAACTTGGTGTTTTGGAATAAGAAAAGAGGCAAGCCAGATGACCTAGCTGTAATTTCCCTGTATTCATTAGCCGGAATCCAGAAGGAAATTACATGGAATGGCTGCTTGTCAGACAGAGATAGAAATGGAGAAAGAAAGCTAATACTATTGTGGCTTGTGTCAGCAATCTTAACCGTCATTTTTCCCAGCATGCTTTGTGTTGCCCGACTTTCCCAGAAGAACACTGTTTTGATTCAAATGTTCGTGGTGTTGTTGTCTTGATCTTGATACAATGCCTTTTCTCCCGTCCTGTAGGATAAAGAAAAGACCTTGTCAATCAAGACACCCAAGGTGGACCGCGGTGATGGGGCGAAAGAGAAAGCACCGAAGAGGAGGCTCCCCTTTACCGTTGGAACCAATGGAGACCAGAAGGACTCAGACTCTGGTAAGAAATCGCAGGCGTGACCCAAATACTTGGACCTTAACAATGGCTTGTGTGGTTCATTATCAAACTCGGAACCTTTTAGCTGGGAGTTGAATATCCTGGCTAAAACACTATCCATCCTTCTGATTAATGTCTTGCCGACTGAATTAGCAACGTCAAAGAAATTTAATTGACTCCACTGATATTCTTCCTGCTTTTGTGTTTTTGGGTTTTTTTTGGTATGGAGGAGGGGTGTGTTTGTTTCCCACCGTCTCTGTGACAGGGAGTAGACGTGAACCCACTGAGGTCTTGAGTGTGGTGCTATAGTGTTCGCTGATCTTGTGTGTGAGGGTATTTTAGTTTAAATCAAATCATCAAATCGCCTTTCAAGCAAAATTGCATTACAAGGTGCTTGTAAATAAGGAAGATAAATAAATAAAATGTATTAAGAGAATACTGAGCTAAATAGTTATTTTTTAAGGTTTATTTTAAAGGCATTAAAGAGTGTGTGTGGGTGTGTGTGTGTGTGTGTGTGTGTGTTGTGTGTGTGTTTCATGCAGATCCAGTTTGTTAGAATCAGTATTCTTCAAAAAGATATCAAAGATGCATTTGCTGTTTATGTTGTAAGCAGAATAACACAAAATATCAATATTAATTTGCAAAAAATTGCAAAAGTAGCTAAACTTAACACTGTGCAAAGTTTCAATGAAATTGCACAGCAGCGCTAGCGCTATTCAAGATGAAAAAAATGCAAACAAAAACCCACACACTATTCTAGATGACGGATCATCAGAAAAAATATCACTTGTAACCGGTTAAATTGCCTTATGACCAGTCATATAAGGTACTAATGGTACCTTACTACCATTAGAAGTAGGTAGGGGGAAAAGGTGAAGAATCATTGAGAGCAGGAACTTGGCATGGAACTTTCAGAAACGGGTTGGAAGGGAATCCTGGATGGGATTCATAGCAGCTCAATAAACTCCAGACATTCCTTAGTACAGTTTCAAGGAGTCCACAGGCTTCACTACTCTAAAGCCAGGCTCCATGGCATATATCCTAACACTTCTCCTTTATGCGATAAATGTAAACAACAAACAGGGACTCTTACACTGTCAGTTTTGGTCTTTCTTCAAATTAACTTTGTTCTAGTCTCTTATCAATAAAATGCCAAAGGCTTTTGATAAAACTATTACACCTAACCCACTCCTAACCCTCTCTGGTTTAGTGGTGTTTAATACCAACATCACAAACTATGAAGGGCAAGCCATCTCCCTCTGTACTCTCATTCTTCCAACAATGGGTTAGAGCAGTGGTTCTCATACTTTTTACCATGAGTACCACCTTAGAAATTATTTGGCTCTCCAAGTACCTCTGGAATTAAAATAAAGTAGCGTAGGCCTTTAACTTCAAAGAGTTCACACAGAAGGCATCAATATTAATAATATGATTTGTTATTCACATAACTTTAATTGACTGAAGCAACCTACTGTCTGTAAACTCATGTATTGTATTTAAACACTTGCAACGTGACAATACTACCAACTGAACGGCATCAATAGGCCTACCCAGCAAAAGGAGATATTATCTGGCATATAACATACCAGTCAATCTAGTGAGGTTATTAACAAGTGTACTGCATTAAAACATTCACAGCATTGAACATGAATATACAAATACTGGAGTCAAACAATCCCGTTATAAGCAATTGCAGTGCATTAATCCTGCACAGCAAAGGGAGAAATCATGTGTACAGCAAAAACACGTATGATCAAGTGTATTATAGAAAAACAACGGAAATATTTAATCTTCACAACAATGGACAACAACACAAGGTGTCCTCGACTTTGCATATGGTCGCGGATTCTCCCAAATACATCGGAATTCTTGTGGGTCTTCTCCAACTGTGCCTGAATAGCATCGTCTGCCCAAACGTGAACCAACAGTTGAACCGCTTGACGCCATGTTTACCGTTTAATAGGGAAAGAAGGCTCGTCGCCTTTATTATCTCCATGGTCGTCGCATGGACTGTACGTCATCCAGCTCAGGTTAAGTAGCCGTGCGTGTGCGCGTGTCGGCTCATTAGCATCTGTACCGTGGCAGCCCGTACCGTAGCAGCACACCTCTCCCAAGTGGCCAAGTTGGCCTGGCCTGGCCAGACTGGCCACACTCACACTGGCAGGTTTGAGAACGGTTAGGTGTGAAAACATATAGAAAAACAACGGAAATATTTAATCTTCAGTATTCAAAATACTGCAGTAAGTGCCACAAGGGCAAAATATAAACTATGTTTGAAGGAGAATGTACTCAGGCACACATTGAAAATTAAGAATAGTAGCCCCTACTGTGACCTTCTCAAAGTAATGCACAAGAATGTACCCATATGAATAATAACAAAAAATAAATTGGTATTGGCGACTCTGGGCCTATGATGCTTAGTGAGAGGGTTGTGCGTGGCTCTGTGAACAGTTATCTGATGTCTGGGTCGATTGAGGTAAGCTTTAGCCTCAGACTCGGTTCAGCATCCAACCTGCTTCTATATTTAGTCTTAATGAAGGCGAGGGAAGAGAAGCCTTTCTCACACAACTACGTGGTCGCAAATGGTATGACAAAGCGCACAGCCTTGTCCGAAAGCGCAGGATATTCGCTGCGTCACTGCATCCTTAAGTCCAGCAATGTCTTGCCTCTGAAGGCAGACTTCAATGTCTCATCACAGGACAGTGTAATAAAAAGTTCCTGTTCAAGAGCCGATAAGTTCTCCTCCAGGACGTCAGAAGCCTTAATGAGAAACGGATCTCGCATCCAGGGAACTGCGAACTGTTGTAGGAGAGTTCAGGTGCTCAGCAATGTTGTCCCTGACTTCATCAGTGAGCCTGAGGTCATTGTCAGAGAGAAAAGTCTCCAGATTAGGGAACTTGTGGCTTATGTGTTTAGTGTGTGCACTGCATATAGGTGTACATGCAAATGAATTTTTTAACGATTGCTTCAACTTTATAAAAAAAAAGCGTTCATACTCCGCATACCACTAGAGGGCGCTCGCGTACCATCAGTGGTACGCGTACCACAGATTGAGAACGACTGGATTAGAGAGCTAGGCAATGTAATGCACATGGAAAGACTCGCTATAAAACTACTAATTAAGAAAGAATCTTCCAAAAGATATGGCAACCTCTGCTGGACAAATGGGCGAATAACGCCCAAAGTTTCACCCCAAGTACTTTCTCTAGTACTCTCATTTTACTGAATTTTCTTGACTGTAATCATTTTGTCTCTTCTCTCGCTGGCTTTTTCTTTTACTTACTGCTTTCTTTCTTGTTGATAAAATAATATATTTATTTCCAGACTAAATTTGTTTAGCTTCAAGATGACAACCAACTCCCTGTGGTCTCCGTGACCGTCTGCCAGTACTGGTTCAGACTACACGATTTGGCCCCGATTCGTTTGTCGCAGACGAGTTGTACACGATCTTGAAAAGTCGGCGACGAGACGAGGTCTTGTAATGCGACATGCTAGCAAACTGCGATTTTTTTCGTCTGCGACGTTAGAGAACCCCACGACGAAAAGTTTGGCATGGCAGAAATGTGGGGACCCGTAATGATGTATCCATTGTTGGAATGGAGGGAACCCCGCCACCAGTTGGGCGAGGGAATCCCATGAACAGCTGGAGCTCACGGGCAGTGTTTACTAACTAGTAAAGAACAAACTAGTAAAGTAAAGACTAGTAGAGATGCGCGGTTGGCGGTCTTACCTGCGGACATCGTGGATAATCCACGGTGTCCGCAGGTAAGACCGTCAATACTTAGAGGAATTGAAGGCGGATCGCTGTTTAAATAAATAAATAAATTTTCATTAACCTTTTCGCAAGTCTTTTCCACCGACCGCGAACCCGTTCTGGTTGGCAGAAAAATTAAGTCAGTGCCCACAAAATTCTCTTCGACCCGAGAGAGAATATTGATTATCCCGATGACAATTAATTACGTCCCCGGGACGACGGGACATCGTTAATTTTATTCCATGGACGAAGCGCCCGACAGCAACCTGCTTTTAATATGTCATCCTCATATCTGTATCATGCCACTCAGTGCAGAATAGTGTTGGCTCTGCACGCTCGTTGCGCTCTTGTTGTGACACCACAGAGGCATAACAACCGTTTTGCTCCAGCCACTTAATGGCGCCCGGTGTCACAAAACGAATACCCCCAATCCGAGTGATCGATGATGATAATAACATTACGTTTTAATTAAGCTTGTGCATGTTTCCGCACGTGAACGACTTCATGCCTGTTTAACACACCATCCTGTTTAACCCACTCACTCTCCTTGCTTGACCGCAATCTAGCATCTAGGATAGATTGCTCTTCTTTGGGTCCCCAGATGTTAACGCTGAATTTCATACATTGAATTTTGCAGCTGACTTTGGCATTTTTAATTTGGGGACGTTGAAAATATTGAAGTTGAATTTTTGAATGTTGAATATTGGATTTTGAACTTTTTAACATTGAAAAATAAAGGCAAAAAATCCAGATACGTTATTTCAATGCATAAATATTCGGTGCTTAAAATTCAGTTGCTTTTTATTTTCAAAATCCGATGAGACTGATTAACTTCCATACTAATCAGTCATGCTGCCATTTTTCGAAATGGAAAGTTATATTTCTCAATTGGCAAAATAAAGAGTTAATTGATTAATTATCAATGCACTGTACTGTTGCATCCTTGGTGAAGAGGCCATAGCATACCGAGTTATTGCTGATGCAATGGTGAAAACCGGGGGTTATGTTAATGCTTTGTGTGGAACAAATAGCAGGAGCTTGCTGCCAATGCTGTTTGCTCCACAGAAAGCATTGACAACATCCTGTGGGCTACTTCCTGTCTCTTGTGCCCTCACTTCCTGTTTGTGCAGGTCTTTTCTATGGTGTGTGTATGTGGGCTTAGTTTTTCTCCCTTTTCCACCACTTTCTCTCTCTTGCTCACTCATCCTCTTTCTCCCTCTCCCTCATCTCTCTCTTTCTCTCTCTCCATCCCGCTTCTCTGTAGACATACCTGGTTGGGTCGTTTTGCTGTACTAGTTTGGTTAAGCTCAGTCATTCCTTCCGTTTGGCCTCCAGCTACACAATGAAACAGTTACCTGGCTACATAGAATAAAGGCCAGTGCTATTGTTTTTTGTGCTCTCCACCAGCCCAAGCTCAGGTTGTCAGTCTATTCTTGGCGTGAACGGCCTGGCTCGCCCACTGGCTTTCCCTCTGTTTTGCTGTCAGAGCAGTTGAAAGCTGCTCGGACGGATAGTTTCCAGGCCATCTGGAAGCGAAATGTTGTAATTTTTCTGCTGTGAAACTGAGAACTACTCAGTAAACTCTGCGAGGACATTCCACTCATACAGGTGCACCATTCGTTATTAATCCTGTCTGTCAGACAGTGTGTCCAACTGAATGACGGCTGGGAATATTTGCCTTCCATGTGTGCGTCGCTGTGTGTAGAGCATCGAGCATCTGAGTTTGGCCGTTGATTAGCATGCGTCTCGGACTGTTTCCATGGTCATCGCTAGAGTTCATCTCAACACAGGGGAGGCTAAAAAATCAGCGCATCCTAACAATGAATACCTAACCCATCTCTTTGTAATGTAGTCCTGAGAAAATGCACGTTCTCGCCCAGCCTGGCTGCTCGCTATGCACTATACTGCTGTACAATTTGACTAAAGAGACAAGTAAACAAAGATAATATGGGTATTATGCTCTGTGTTCATAATCACACGCTAATCATAAGCACACGTCCATGGCCATGTCTGATATATCTCAATACTCTACCAGTGTTTAAAATGGTGCACAACTAGTCCATAAATTTAATCCATATCTATAACCAGCATTTAGGCTAGTCCACATTCGTTTGATGCGTATCAATGACTAGCATTTAGACTAGTCCACATAAGCTTGTTTCATACCAGTAACCATCCATCCAACCAACGAACCACGCTGGTGCACACGACTAGCTTGTTTCATATGGTCACATCACAACCAATAGGCAGCGTTTAGCGTGTCCCTGTTGTAGCTAAGGCAAGTTACTGCAGTAACCTAGCATATCGTTTTCATAGCAATGCTCTGAGCTTGGGGGAGAGTGGCCTTCCCTGCGTCAGGTGCCCAGCCTTGTAAACACATATTGGAAGTGCTAACATAGTATCTTCTGCAATCTGTCGCTCAAAACTAAATAAAAACCACTCTGTCATACTACTGCGTGAGGAATGTGTCTCAATGCCTCAGAGTACCTCCACTATGAGCGAGCGAGGGAGGGGGAGAGCTGTAAATGTTTACAGATGTTGATGGAAGATCCTCCCCACAATTCTCTTTGAATGTACGCGCTCCTCGGAAAGTTTGTTGCCAACATAAGCATGACTCATTAAATATGTTTCCTCCACTCTCCATTCATTTTTGTTGTTTTTTCATAGCCTTGAGTGGCACTGCTGGCGTTGCTAGTGCGGCTAACGTAGCAAGAAACACAGACTCTGCTGGGTAATCTTTTCTCTGGATTGCAGTCCGCCGGGGTTTTAGTATCTTTAACTAAGACTTTGGCTCTGTCCTGTCTGTCTTCACTTTGTTTATCTGTCATGGTTTTCATGTCATTTTCATGAGTTTATTTGTCGGACACTGCATTGCTGTAAATGTGCCAGAATTAGCCAGCACATTCAGTTGTGTGATAATATTGCATTGTTGTGGGTGTGTTGCATGCTAGCAGGGCTAATAGACTATGACTTTGCTGTTCTCTGTACACACGGGGTTCTATGCCAGGGGCATGGGTTGGTATGCTGCCCCAACTGAAAATACAGCCTGGGCATGTTTTGGGACAACCAGCTGCTGTTGTCCCCTCGCACCAAGTTTACAGCCAGCCAGCCAGGCGGGCCAGGCGGTGACCTTGGCCAAGGCCTGATCAGTTGAAACGCACACCAATTATTATTGTAACTTTTCCTCACTCTTTTTTCTCTTCTCGCTTTTATCCACACCCCCACCTCTCTCTCTACCACCTTTAATTTTCCATTTTATTTTATGGATTGTTTATCGGTCCATTCCACTAGTTTCTGACCTCTTACTTTCCCCCCCCCCCTCTCTCTGGACCAATCAGAAAGCAGCGTGGGTCTTGGGAGGTTGTCAGTGTGAGACAGTGGCACAGAGCAAGGTGTTGCTTTGTCAGATTACTTAATCAGTAATTGTTTTTAGTCAAATTAAGAATCCATGCAATCAATTGTAGGGGAAAAGGGCATGACGTCAGCTGTGTGTTTGCAATGTGTACATCATTTTGTTTCCTCTCGCTCCCTTTCTACTTATCTCTCTCTCTTCCTCTCTCTCTCCTGGTCTTAGTCGTGCTCGATCAAGCCCTTTCTCTATTCTAGATACTAATTTCCTACCCCATCTCATTTGCTCTCCCCCTCTCTCGCCCTAACAGAGAAGCAGGGTCCAGAGAGGAAGCGCATCAAGAAGGAGCCCAGCAGCACACGGAAGGCGGGCCTGCCATTTGGGATGGGCATGCCGGGCATCCGGGCCGGCTACCCCCTATCCGAACGCCAGCAGGTGGCTCTGCTCATGCAAATGACGGCCGAGGAGTCCGTCAACAGTCCAGGTGCCTGCTTAACATTGATCCCACGTCCCCTTGCCACTCACAGTGATCCGTGTGTCTGAGTGTGTGTGTGATCAGTGTGTGGGTTGGGAGTGTGTGTCTCTGGGAGGGGGTGCTTTCGTGTTTGATCGTTATGGATGGGAGTGGATTGCTTTGAATGTGGATCCTGGTGCGTGCATTTACATTTAATGGATTGTTAAAGTGATTGTATATGTTTATATCTAAACGTAAAGGTCGATCTGTTTATGTTAGTCTACTTTAAAAATAAGCTGTACCTTTCTATCGCCCTTCATCCGGTTAGGCTTCATTAAAGAGTCTTATTAGATCCCGGACATGCACGATAACCCTCATCCATTCCTATTAGAACTGCATTGCATCCCTCAGCTGTGTGTAAGCTAGCTGGCATCTCCCACTTATTTTTGACGTCTCTTCACTTATTCTTAACTCACCTTCGCTCTCTGTATTACATAACCTGGACGCTGGTTTGTTGTGCAAATAATGAAAACGAAATTAAAGTTCTGTGGCCAAGAAGGACGAACGTGCAATCTCAGCATGTGAAGTCAGATCACAGAACTATCGCATACACGTCTTGCTTTCCAAAGGGACCCTGTCCTTCAGCAGGACTTGGACTGTGTCAGGTGTGTTATAAGGTGTTGGCTGGCCCAGTATGGACCAAAAGGGTTCTCTGGTATGTGATTTGTGTCCCGGTTGAGATTTTTCTCACACCAGCTCAAACACAAACGTGTTTAACCTGTATAATCATTCTTTAGCGCATTCCACAACACTTGGAAATTTCAGGATAAGCTTGTGAGTTTCAAACAGCACTTGGGAACAATTGCTCGGCAGACTTTGTGATGCAAACGCATCCAGAGCTTGGATTTCATCTTGTTAATGTGATGAAACAAAACCAGCTCAGGCAGTCTCCCTGTGTAAAGAACACAATCCCTGCTCAAGGGAGTGCAAGATCATCCTCTACTGGCCATTAGAGGAATCAGACACACTAGTTTGAATTGCAGTGGAGCAACAGCCACACTGCGGTTCAACCAAAATACTAAACTTGTCGTATTTTAATTCCTATGCAGACACGACACCAAAGCACCAGTCGCATTCGAGCCTAGGCCAGAAGGGAACGCCGAACTCGGCATCCAAAACCAAAGACAAGGTGAACAAGCGCAACGAGCGTGGCGAGACGCGGCTCCACCGAGCGGCGATCCGCGGCGAGGCACGGCGCATCAAGGAGCTGATTAGTGAGGGGGCCGACGTGAATGTAAAAGACTTTGCAGGTGAGGAGTCAATCTGAGTGATACACAGGTAGACTATCCCCTGAGGAATCACTTAGTGATACACAGGTGGACTATCTGTTGAGGAGTCACTCTCACTGGTACACTGAGATCCAATGTTATGCTTAATGATAACTAGGTAAATCATCTGTTTAGACTTGATATCCAGGTGTGGGGTGGAAGCACAAGCTAGTATCACAGCTTTAAAATGTGAAGTGAAAGTACATGCTTGTGTATTTGATTATATATATTATAACACAGGCTCATATGTATTATAATGCAGTTCCAAGTCACACTCAATGAAAATTATTGTAAAAGGGGATTTTGGAAAGTAGGTTTTAGGGTTTGATATGTGTTTATGGGAGTATTGAGTACTGAGTCCTTAAAGAACAATAGAATAGAATATAATCTTTATTTGTCATTGGGTTAAATACAAAGTATTTACACAACGAAATTAAGGTGCAGATCTTGTTCAGTGCTTTTTTTTAAATAAATAAATAGAATACAGTAAGAAATATTAATAAATATATAACAACAATAACCCCAATAACCCCTCCCCCTGCCTTCAACTTAAGGCACATTAAAGTGTCCTACACCCTCCCCTCCCTCCCAGACAACAACGCCTTCTTTCCACATCTATCTAAATAGCAGCAGGTCCAGGAAACAATACAGGAACACATTAGTTTACAATAAAAGCAAACATCAACATGTAGCAGAGCTACAAACTGAAACATCTTATGTTGAAAAGGAAATGAGCTGGCTCGTTGACATTGGTCAGTTGTTGTATATAACACACCCTGCGTGATGCTTGTGTGTCCAGGCTGGACTGCGTTGCATGAGGCCTGTAACCGTGGTTACTACGACGTAGCCAAGCAGCTGCTGGCTGCGGGGGCAGAGGTCAACACCAAGGGCCTGGACGACGACACCCCACTACATGATGCGTCCAACAATGGACACTTCAAGGTGATGAGCAAGACCTAGTTTACTGATGATCCTTTAACAGTATTTGGTGTTTAGAAAACTTTAACAAAAACACAGCCTTTAGTTTTAAAACATGACAAACTGTGTGAAACCTTTGTGGTTCCCCTGAGACATTTTACTATGCTTATAGCTTCAATTTATATAAGATCTACAATGTATCTCTGTATTACATACAACCTGTGTATGTTCTACGTTGTATATATTGGAATATGACCGGCTATTTCAAAAGGAATTTGGTAGTACTTTACTGACTGTGTTGTGTTCCAGGTGGTGAAGCTCCTTCTGCGGTATGGAGGAGACCCACGGCAGAGTAACCGGCGAGGTGAGACGGCGCTCAAGGTGGCCAACTCTCCCACCATGCTCAACCTGTTGCTGGGGAAGGGGACATACACCTCCAGTGAAGAGAGTTCATCAGGTTTGTCAGCTCTATCTCTCCGTCCTCTACCGATGATGTAATTATTATCAGCTGATGGAATACTGGCATGACCTGCACACATATGTGTAAAGATCTTGCATTTACATTTAGGGCATTTAGCAGACGCTTTTATCCTAAGCGTCTTGCATCACAGGGAATTCTATTGTGTCGATATTTTGATTAAACTGTGTTTTATTTATACAGTTTACATCTGGCTTGGACAGAGCAAGACATGGTGGAGGTTTGACGCTGTAAACCTAGAATATCGCTTTCTAAAATGTATTTGGCACATGCTCATCTGGTCTTCTATTCTTTCTATCTCCAGAGTCTTCAGAGGAGGAGGACGCCCCGTCGTTTGCGCCGTCTAGCTCGGTGGACGGTAACAACACAGACTCTGAGTTTGAGAAGGGCATGAAGCTTAAGGGGAAGCTCGCCGAGTCGGCCAAGGCCAATGCCGTCACGCCCGTCAAAGATGAGTACGAGTTTGATGAGGATGACGAGGAGGAGCGTGTGCCGCCCGTGGACGACAAGCACCTCCTCAAAAAGGATTTCCGCAAGGAGCCCACTCCTAAGCCCAACAACATCACCCCTGTTCCTAAGACGGAGTCGGTCAAAACATATTCCAAAAGTAACTCTCAAATCACACCAAAGAAAGCAGTCCGGCGAATCATTTCGGACAGTAACACTTCGGACGAGGATGACAGGACATTGGGCTTCACGCCAACGCCAACACCTCGGCAACCGGCCATGACGGTGAACGCCAAGGCAAGGGACTCCGTCACACTAAGCACGAAACAGCAGAAGGACAAGAACAAATTAAAAAAGAAGCGCAAGAAGGAGACCAAAAACAACGTGAGCAAAGAGGTCCGCTTTGGAAAGGTCAACGACAAGTTCACGTCGGACTCTGAATGCGGGGACATGGAGAGCGAGGATGACAAGGGCTCCAACAGTTTCAAGGACTCTGCTAGTGTGAGCCTGAAAGAATCTTCTGCCTTCAATGCCTCCTCGTCATCCCATGGGAACCCAAACTCGCAGAAGCAAGCACCCTCCTTAGCAGAGCAGCACCCAAAGCAGTGGAGGACAGACGGGTGGAAGACGGTCTCGTCCCCGCCCTGGTCAGACGTCAGCTCCCTCTCTGACTCTGTAAGGACCAGACAAACCAGTGAGTCGGACTACTCGTCTGCAGACTCAAGCGTGGAGTCCCTGAAGCAGGTGAAGAAGAAGACGCAGGAGAACAAGAAGAAAAATAACAACATCCACAGTGGCACAATAGACAAGAAGAGCTCCGACATCCACAAGAACTCCAACATCGACAGTGCAGTGTCTAAAACCGATGTTGATGGAAAGGTTGTGAAGAAGCATAAAGTGAAGCACAAGCATAAAAACAAGGAGAAAGAAAAAGCCCCCAGCCTGGTTCTTAACCAAGACATGAACGAGAAGTTTGTGAAGAGTTACTCTTTCGACTTTGATGACTCCAGGCAAAAGTCTTCAATAGTGGACACAGACGGACAGACGGTGGAAAGCAAGGTCAAATTGTCAAAACATGAAAAAGACCATTCTAAAAAGGAGGAGAGGCTTTCGAAGACCAAGCCTGAGGACAAGGACTGGTTGTCGGGGAAAGAGCTACAGAGACCCGTTAAGGAGGAGAAAAACAAGAAAACAAAAGAGTCTAACAAGGAAAAAGCCAGCAAAGAGGAGAGGGAAAAGCTGACCAAGACGGAGAAGGAAAGAAACCAAAAGGAGAAGGAGAAACCCAAGGAAGAAAAGCAGAAGACCCACAAAGAGGAGAAAAAGAAAAAATCGAAAGAGAAGTCCTCTTCAAAAATAGAGAAGAAGAACGAGCAGAAAGAAGATAAACCCCAGAAGGCAGAGAAGGAGAAGAACGCCAAGGAGGAGAAATCAAAAAAGGACAAAACTCTGAAAGAGGAATCTTCAGAGTATGACACCTACGACGTCAACAACCGCTTCCTGAACCTTGACGACAGTAAGCTAAGTGCCTCAGATGATCACCACGACAGATGGGGCTCGGACCTCTCCATCGGCTCCTCGATGTACGGAGAAGACAGCTGGGATGCCCCTGTCAAGGAGTACAAGGAGTACAAAGCCAACAGCGCTGTGAAGCTCACCGTGGAGACGGTGAAGGAGGAGACGAGGCGGAAAGACAAAGTCAAAGAGAAGAAGTCAGACCACAGTGAAAAGAGAATGGAGAAGGAGCTCGGTTCCAAGAAGAAGGACAAAGAGTCCTTTGAGAAGCCCGGCGAGAAGAAGAAAGACTGGGCTGACAAACAGAAGCTGAACTCTGGACACACAATGGAGAAAGAAAAGAAGCGCAAAGAGTCCGCAGATAATAAAGAAAAGAAAGAGAAGGACACCATCGACAACAGCCGCGACCGCAAGGACTCCTACGAGTTCACAAAGGAACGTAAAGAGGTCAAGATAAAGCAGGAGTCAGCCCGGGAGGAATACAGCAACGACGGTTTGTTCAAGGACCTAGAAATCGGGAAATCCTCAGATGTCAGAGAGAGAAACCACTCCGGAAAAGAGAAAGAAAAGAAGGGAAGTGAGGGAGTGGAAAAAAGGGAAAAGACGAAAGCTGACAAGCACAAGGAGAAACCTAAAGATAGGGGAGTTGACCAGGAGAAGGAGAAGAACTCCAACGAGAAGGCTGTGAAAGAGAAGGATGCAGAGCGGGCGGCCAAAGATAAGAAGGAAGGAGCCAAAGACAAACATAAAGACTCTCATGGAAAAGACAAAGACCGCAAGATGTCCTCGGACCAAACTAAAGAGAAGAAGGAGAAGGTTTCTCAGGACAAGCATGCAGACAAAGAGAAAGACTTCTTGGAGGTCAAGAAAGAGGAGAAGAAGCCTGAGAAAATCCGTGAGAAAACCTGGTACAAGATCGCCGACATTTTCACGGATGAAAGCGACGATGAGGAGGACAGTTACAACGGGAGTGTGGCCAAGCTGAGTGATTCGCTCGGCCTGTCTGACTCCCACCGGAAGGAATCTACGCCCGATCAGGACGACCTTGACCACTTCACGTCTGAAAAGGCCCGAAAATACTCTGCCGACGCCAAACACACCACAGAGAAGCCGAAAGACAAGGAACACAAAGACAAGAAAAAAGACAAGACAGTATTTGAGAAAGAAAGGAAAGGCTCCCTAGAGAAACACAGCAAGGACAGGAAAGACTCTGTGGATGTGAAGCACAAGGAGAGGAAGGACAGGATGTCGGTGGAATCCAACCTGGACAAGAAAACTAAGCAGAAACAGGTGGACAAGAGGGACGGCAGCGACGAAAAAACCAAGAGCAAACACAAACAAGAAAGAAAACCTTCCAAAAGCAGTGGTGATAACGAGAAGTCACTCCTTGAGAAACTGGAGGAGGAAGCCATGAACGACTGCAAAGATGACTCCAATGACAAGAACAGCGACGTGTCCTCAGACAGCTTCACGGACCACGGCAATGAACCTGTCCTCAGCAGCTACTACGACTCCTCCATCAGCCTGCCGGATGTGTGCGAGGAGAGGAGGGACTCTCTCTCCATATCTACCCCTCAGGATAAGTTCAGGGAGAAGGAGAGGCACCGTCACTCGTCCTCCTCCTCCTCCAAGAAAAGCCATGACAAGGAGAAGGTGAAGAAGGAGAAGGGAGAGAGAAGGGACAAGACTGAGGAGATCAGGGAGTCCTACTGTCGCAGGGAGAGCCTGCCCTTTGAGAAGGAGCCCATGCCCCTGGAGGCGGACCCCTACACATTCCCGTACGGCTCAAAAGCTGATTGCCAAGACGAATTTGACAAGACTCTTGAGTTTGAAAAAGAGATGTCCAAAAAGGACAAAGACAAGACAAGCAGTGTCCTCAGCGACAAAATTAAGGACAAAAAGAAGAAGGAGAAACACAAGGAGAAGATCAAAGAGGAGAAGCATAAGTGCACAGAGGGCTTTGCTTCAGTCAAACACTCTAAAGAGGACGTTAAGTCCAGCTCCAAAGAGAGTCCACAGGTAACTTTCCTGAAGGATCGCTCAAAGGAGGATAGTCCCAAATATGACGTAAAGAAGGAGAGGAATCGAGATGCATTGGACAAAGAGAGCGGCAGGGTGGACCACACAAAGTCCAAGATCAAGGATGAAACAGAGAAGCTGAGTCAGATGAAGGAGGTGGTGCGGAAGGATCATCGCCCACGAGAGAAGCTCCTGGTGGACGGAGATCTCCGCCTCACCAGCTTTGGCCAGATGTTGAGTCTTAAGGACCAGGAGATCGAGGAGCGTCACAAGAGGCACAAGGAGAGGATGAAGCAGATGGAGAAGCTCAGGCACCGATCAGGAGACCCCAAACTCAAGGAAAAGACCAAGTCCCTGGAGGAAGTGAGGAAGAACCGCAATGAGCTGACGGTCAAGAAGCCCAACACCTTGGAGTCTGCTCTCAAGGAGAAAAAGCTAAAGGATGTTGTGATCCCTGCTCAGATGATGTCGCCCGATCGTAAGCCTGCATCTATGGACCGCCAGAACTCGAACGACTGGATGGAGGGCCACCAAATGAAAGAGAACCTCCCTGCGTCGCCCAGGCCCGATCAGAACCGACCAACAGGAGTCCCCACGCCGACCTCTGTCATCTCCTGTCCCAGTTACGAAGAGGTGATGCAGACGCCAAGGACACCATCCTGCAGTGCTGAAGATTACCCAGACCTGTTTGACGGGCTGGACTGCCAGAACTCCTCCGCGATGACCATGTCCATGAATGCTTGTTCTCCATCCTTCTTCGAAAGGTATTTCAGTCTATTTGTAAGATAAACCTGTTTTGCCTAAGGTCTTGTTCACTATGCAAGCAAATGTGGACCAAATAATTTTCTTTCAGAATCGGGCAACTAGGCTTGCAGTGTGAATGTAGCCTTCGAATTCATACTTTTGTCAAAAAATAATTTTGTTGTAATGTTAACAGATTACATTATTGTTGTAAATGTTTGTTATTGTTCTACATGTTTGTTTGTTTATTTTTTAATTGACTCTAACCTGCCTTGTCTGACGGTGTTCTCTTCATATATCAGCAGGTACTCAAACTCCTCCCACAGTTTCCAGGAGGGCACCTGTTTGACCCCTGCCAAGAACCTGCAGCTGCCCCTGGTCAGCCGCTCGGCCTCTTTAGAGGTCCGGCGCCCCCTGGAGGACGAGTTCAAGGCTGAGGCCGACAAGTTCCTCAGACAGCACAGCAGCCCCCCAGGCTCAGAGTTCGAGCTGTGCTCTTCCTCCCAGCTCTGTGAGGACAAAGCGGCCCTGGACCGCCTGGAGTGCTTGTCGCCTCCTTACTTCTCCCCCATCCGGATACTGTCCCCTCGGGTGGACTCCTCGCACCTGGACAGCCACCAGAACGGGGCCACCTCGGTGCTCGCTGGTCCCGAAGGCGGAGAGAACGCCTCAGAGAGCATGTTCAACAGCTTTCTTCTGAAGCCGTCAACACCGGTGCACCGGCCCGACCCCCAGGAGCCCTGTTTGGACATCGCCGCCCCGCCGACGCCGGCACCCGCCGCATTGCCACCGATGGACATTGATGACATCTCAGAGCCTCACCATAGTGAGCCCGATCTAGTACCCTCAGACCCTGTTAGTGGCACAGACTACCTGCCCTCGGCCATGGAGGACCCTGATGAGGAGGAGGATGAAGAGGAAGAGGAGGAGGAGGAGGA
Organism: Gadus macrocephalus; assembly: GCF_031168955.1. NCBI lineage: Eukaryota > Metazoa > Chordata > Actinopteri > Gadiformes > Gadidae > Gadus > Gadus macrocephalus. The sequence goes on from NC_082395.1 coordinate 13,636,041, forward strand.
AGAAGAAGAGGAGGAGGAAGAAGAGGAGGAGGAGTATGAGGTGGAGGAAGAAGAAGAGGAGTTTGAGGCGGAGGAAGAGGAGGAACAGGTTGAAGATGAACTAGATGACAGAGAAGAGGAAGAGGACCATTGCATGGCCGAGGAGCCGGATCAACCAGCAGAGGTGTGTGCCTTCCCTCCCCGTATCGAGGAGCCCATGAGGAAGAGCTGGACTGCAGACTCTCCAGATCCCCAGGTCCCGGTGGTCCACCACCCCTTAGACCAAACCCTGGCCTCGGCCACGCTGGGCGAGTCCTCCTGCGACCACACCATGAGCTGGAACCCGGAGATGCTCCTGAAGTCCCCAAACCGGACGTTCCGGGAGATTGAGGCAGCTGTCTCCAAGATCACCAGCCCCTACTCAAACTCTGACCACGAGATGCAGCACATCTCCGGCCACCCCTCAGTCACACCGCCCTATGCTGCCTACAGGACTTATGTCCCTGATAGTGACTTTGACGAACAGAAGGAAGCTGTGGCAGACATCCCCTCTCCGGAGAGGCCGGACACCACGATGGACACGGAGCCGAACTATCTGAACGCGTCGTCCTCCTCGATACCGCTGGAGGCCTTCTTCACAGAGTGCAACAAGCCACCCATTGAGGACACTCATCAGATGGAGACGGACCTATCATGTGGCAGGCCAGACAGTCCCCCACCCTCCCACAGATTCATCCCCCCCACCCCCACCATCGTCATAAACACCACTACCCCGCAAGAGAGCCACATGGTTCCAGCCGTGAGCCCCGATCCGACGGTGCCCTGGGTCGATCCGTTCCCGGCCGCCGTGGACGAGCTGGATGACCTAGGTCCATTCTCGCTGCCCGACCTGCCGCTCCCTGACAAGACGGAGGAGACAGAGTTACCCGAGCATAAAACCACGGTGCAAAGCCCACATATCCGACACACCATGTCTCACAGAGAGGAGCCGGCCTTGATGGAGGTGGACGTCGTAGTGCCTCCATGCTCCTCCCCAGTAGCAGCTCCTGGTCTGAGAGAGGCTGCTGTGCAAGATCCAGTCGTCCCCTCCCCGCAAGCTAACTTCCAGCAGGACTTGGAGCCTGAACTCCAGAGCGTCCCACTCAGCGTGCCCCTGTCTTCGAACCACCCACAGGGCGGTGTTCTGGAGCCAAAGAGCTTCTACGAGGCACCAGAGGATTTGGGTGGCGCCATTCTTCTCTCTTCCGTGGACTTGGAAAGCAGCCAACTGCAGCACCACAACCACAGGCACATCCAGTCCCTCACGGACTCCCTGCAGGTCCAACTGGAACCACTCCCTGTTTCCAAGGTGGAGCAGCTGCGGCCGGAACCAGAGCCTGAGCCCCTTCTGGGGATGGCAACATGCAGCCCGCTGCCCCCTCTCCCCGTCGCAGTGACCATCTCCAGCACGGTTGACATATCGGACGCACAGGAGCCCACGTCCAAGCTGACCGTCACGCTCACTGCGGTGTCTACCGACCTGCCCAAGAAGGTGGAGGAGGTCCCCCAGCGGATGACACGTAACCGTGCCCAGATGCTGGCCAACCAGAGTAAGCAGAACCCCTCCTCTGTGTCGTCTACGCCCGCACTGCTGCAGCCCCAGCATCAGCCGACCGTGCTGCTCTCTGCCATCACAACCTCCGCCACCCTAGGAATGAACCCCGTGGTGAGCATCGCACAGACCCCAATCACCAGGACGCCCACGTCCACCTCAGCCCCCTCCGACCCGCCTTCGGACAAGACGAAGGACACGCCTCCTGCGTTGGCGTCCGTCACCATGGTGACGACGACAATAACACAGACACCACCAACCCCCACCGTTGTCGTGGCTCCCCCCGCCCAGGTGCCTGCTCCTGTGTTGCTCAGCAAAGCTACGAAAGGGCGGCCACTGCCACCAGAGGAGGAGGACGCCCAGACGCAGCACCCGAGGAAGAGGAGGTTTGCACGTTCGGCCATGCCGCAGGTGCAGGTGCAGCTGGTTAACACAGCCATGCAGCAGACGAGGGAGATGATCCAGCAGACGCTTGCGGTAATCGTCAACGCCATCAAGCTAGACGACATTGAGCCGTACCACAGCGACCGCTCCAACCCCTATTTCGAGTATCTGCAGATCCGGAAGAAGATCGAGGAGAAGAGGAAGATCCTGTGCTACATCACGCCACAGGCTCCACAGTGCTACGCTGAGTATGTCACCTACACGGGATCCTACCTGCTGGACGGCAAGCCCCTAAGCAAGCTGCACATCCCAGTGGTTAGTAACTTACTATTTACTGTCGAGACGCATTGCACCGATTTTATTCATGAAGGCAATTACAGTTCATTTGAGCCAATGAATAGTTCAAATTATTAAAAATCAAACGTCCTAATTATTCAATTCTCCTGAATAGCTCAAATAACAATTCTAGAAGGTCTGGCTAGCTTTATAACACTGTAGCATCTACAGCAGTGGTAGCTAACTGTCTCACTAAACACTGTTATTGCATCCAGATCAACACCTAGCTAACTGGCAAACCTAGATATCTGGCTAACAATATTGTAGGAGCCGAAGCAGGCTTAGGCTATAGCTAACTAGCGACCTAGCTGCTGTTGTAGGACCTAGATCACAGCTACAAACCTGGTTTAAGTGTTATCGGACATAGAGCAAGACTACCAGTGATAGCTAATGAGACCTAGCTTCAGTGTTATAGGACCTAGAGAAAGACTAACAGCTATAGATACCTGGTCACAGTTCTGACTGCGCAGTTGTTCTCCTCCAGATCGCTCCACCCCCTTCTCTGTCGGAACCCCTGAAAGAGCTCTTCAGACAGCAGGAGGCAGTCAGGGGGAAGCTCAGACTCCAGCACAGCATCGAGAGGGTAACAGTCACCTACTGAACACTCACTCCTCTGTCCTCTTCTTCCAACTCTCTCCTCTAATCCTTCCTCTTTTCTCCGTCCTCTCCTGCCGTTGGCTCCTTTCTATCCTCTCTCGTCTTCCTCCTATCTTCTGTCTTTGTCCTCCTCTCCTCTTATCCCTTCTTTCCTCTTATCCCCTGTCCTTTCATCTGTCTTCACTTCTTCCTCCGCAGTAAGGTCCTCTGTTTTAAATTCTCCCTTTTGATGAAGGTCTTGGCTGCATTGTAAAATCAAATCAAGGGCCTCCTTACGGCGCTTTTTAGGGTGCTCCTCTAGTGAAGCGAGCCCTGTCATTTGTGTAACTTCCAATGTTAATCAGACTCCGGTACCTCGCATGCATATCTATTTCAATATCTTCAAAGGGCTTTATTGGCATGGAAAATGTACATTTAAATTGCTAATGCCCAAAATATAAATATATTAACATGTAAACGGTGTATACTCCGAGATAATTGTAACGGTCACGAGTATTGTATGTATTAGTATCCTTAAATCTCTCTCCCTGTGTCTCTTTCTTGTCCAGGAGAAGCTGATCGTGTCTTGTGAGCAGGAGATGTTGAGGGTCCACTGCCGGGCCGCCAGGACTATAGCCAATCAGGCGGTCCCGTTCAGCGCCTGCACTATGCTGCTAGACTCTGAGGTGTACAACATGCCCTCTGAGACCCAGGTACCCACACACACCTGTATATGGATATGTATGTATTTGGGTTGTGTGGCGTTAACATTTGAAACGTTACCAGTACCTGGAAATCGGTATCGGTACCCAGCGCTACCTTTTTCGTTACTTTACTCTCGGTAATAAGAAAATGTAATTTGGGAATCTGGGAAAAAAACATTGAACATTTTACACGCCACACAAAACAAAACTCCCAAACCTGGCCCTACAACCTCCAACCTGCACCTGCAACAGCGGTGTGAGATCGCGACGTGCATCTCTGAGGAAGCGATACCCTTCCGTAAATTGAGTAGTCCTATCATATAGGACTACTAGTCCTACATGATAGGACTACTAGTCCTATTATATCATATAGGACTACTAGTCCTAGCATATAGGGTAACGGCAGAGTAACAACATCTTTTGCAACAAGATTGACAAGCTGATAACTAGGTTTGGGTACTGAACTCTGGTACTTAATGGTTCCGACCAAATTACTTCAGTACTACAGAGTGCTGACGGTACTGTTGACATATTTCTGCGTGTCGTACAGCGAGACATTCCATTGGGAGGATTGGGGTGCTAAATAAGTGATACCACAGAATTGCTTGACTTGTAGAATGAAAAGCCTTAGGTTCTGCAATGTTTTATGTTGTTTGCTTTGCTTTCAATAAATGTCCTTATTAGTTTGATAACCACTTTGTTTAATGGCAATGGCACTATCCAAATATATACATTTCTAAGAACGTTATTCTAAAAGGATACAAATTATCAGGTAAAACTTCTTAAGTTTGGCATTATTTTGAAGCTATTAAAGAAGATCAGATGAAAGCCTAATAATACTCTGAAAAGAACCATGTCAATCTCTAGGTATAGTGAAGGGTATGTGGTGATGTGGGGCTATTTTAATTCCAAAGGCCGACTTCAGGTTGCATAGGTAACTTCATCAGGATGCATAGTATCCTGGATCCATGAAATAACTTGCTTTTAAAAAATAAAAATCTGCCTGCCTCTATGGGAATTTATAATAGGGGTGTCTACACTTATGCACCCTGTATTTTAAAACAATCAAACATGGACATCTGTCATGACTAATGCCTACTACATAGAGGCACAGAGAATAGTAATCTATGCCATTTTATCACTGCTACTGAAATAAGTCCCCAATTTAGCGAAGTAAGGGGTAAAATCCTATGTTTTTGCCATTCTCCCCAAAACAATATGTGAACGTTACAATCTGCTGCGGAGGCAGGTGTCATTATTTTCACGACATCTGAGTGCCTTTTCCATAACGCCCCGGTGTGTGTGTGGATGGTGAAGCACAGTCTGAGCAGCGATTTATTAAATACCCATGTCGGAGGGTAAGGCTTCCCGGACACCATTGTATAAGACAGCGGTGTGTGTTGATGGTGAAGCTCGGGCTGAGCAGCGATGTATTTAATGTCCGCGTCCGAGTGAGGGTTGAGCTTCCCAGACACCTATAGTATAACTCTACGGTCTTAGAAATACATTGCTTATTATAATGCTCATAAAAGTAACTCAACGACAGTACTAAAAAAGTACCATGGGGATAACACGGCCCCCTCTTTCCTTAAATTCTAAGCCCAAAACGCAGATCACGCAGTGTTTGAATTCCATCTGAAACAGTGGTTTAAGTGTTTTTTTTAACAGCAGTAGATTTCCCTGTGTCTGACCTGTAATCGTTTTCTGACAGGGCGATGAGAACAAGTCAGTGAGAGACCGCTTCAACGCTCGCCAGTTCATCTCCTGGATCCAGGACGTAGACGACAAGTATGACCGAATGAAGGTACATCTCAAGTCCGCGAACATCACTTCCTGTTAACTCCCGTTTGCTCTCCCTGCTCCACTGGTGCCAGGTGAAGTCACTATGACCATTGGCCAATGACAACACCTGGCACAGGGGGGGAAACCATGCAGGCCATTACTTGTGTTGTCACAGGGTTTCGATTTAGTAATGTTACACTTTTTTGCATATAATGTTTGGAAAATTGCTAACTAATTCTTGCACACACACACACACGCTGCACGTCAAGACAAAGGCAGCGACACAGACACGGAAGCGCACTCGTCGCACGCACACACACATGCGCACACACCGTACGCTAAGACCATCAACTCCGCCATCGACTCGTTCTGTCTATACTCTGTAGAAATTGCGATAAAATAAGGGAAGAGACAATTTCTCACCTCTACAAGCAACGGCGGGTCATTCATTTTGTCCTATAATAACCGTTAAATTCAAGCATCGCACCGACCGGCATATCAACACACAAGTCACATGATTCTTAAAGAGACAGTGTCCCTATAACACCAAACAAAAACATGTCAATAACACAGTATGGTGAATTATGTCTATAGAGTCCACCACAAGACTACAATTTGTTGCTGAAATAAATTATTACCCTCCTCCTTGAGCCTCCCGAAATGTCTTGCGACATTGATATCCCCCCCTGCGGTCTGTTTTAGTTTTATTTTTCTTATGTTTTATGTGTGACTGTAGGCTACTACAGCCTGTCTTGGCCAGGACACTGGAAGAGATGTTTAATCTCAATGATGATTATTACTTTCAACTAACCAATAGTAGTTGCCTTGCATTTTAAAATGTCAATGCACTTTTCAGCCCTGAATAACAGTTAAAGCTATTTAATAATTGATTTGCATGCATAGTATACTACACTTTCCATTGAACAATTACCCCTGTTACCACCATTGACTAATTTTATAATGTAATCAGATGCTCACACATTAGCTGCTTTCAGACACGCGTGTAAATCCTGATATTCTCCTGATGGGCCGTATGTGTGAACAACATATCCTGACATTTGTACCCTGAAAATCTCCTGACTAATACTACCCCTGAGGTTGTATTTTCTCTGTAGGAAATGTAAATTACCTTATATGTGAATGAGGAGTAGAAAGTTGGTATTTCTCACACCACTTCTGTGGGCGTGTTGATGACGCTTCTGCATGTCCTTGAGTGGCCCCCTAAATGATAATCAGACTGGCGCCTTTTGTTCGCTGAATGGTTTAAAAAAAAGGCACTGCTTTTAAGAGTCATTTGTGGTGAACGAATGTTGTACGTTGTAAAATTATAGGCAAAGTGTTATTATATTATGCGCTCAGAAATTTGTTCCATTATCGACTGGGGTTTCCACATTATTGCTATGGGTTTAATTACAAATAGAGGTTGAGAAAACTCGTTATTTTTAAAGGGGTACCGTCAAGCTCACTAGAGGACTGCTTCATACATGTGCTTTGACAGAGTTGCTTCCTATAAGCAGAGAGCAGAATGCAACTGTTCCCTTGTAAGATCTAATTAAATGAGAACCTGTTTTGGTAGTAACTCCCGCGCCTTTCCCCCGCCCCAGACGTGCCTGCTGATGCGGCAGCAGCACGAGGCTGCGGCGCTGAACGCAGTCCAGCGCATGGAGTGGCAGCTGAAGGTGCAGGAACTGGACCCCACGGCCCACAAGTCCCTGTGCGTCAACGAAGTGCCCTCCTTCTACGTGCCCATGGTCGATGTCAATGACGACTTTGTCCTGCTGCCAGCGTGATCCCAGTGGACATACTCCAAGGACCCTGGACAGGGACACGCCCCCCATCTGGACGGACAAACCCCCGGGCTGGACGGACACGCTCCCCCCGCCGCTATCTTCCTCCTCTTCAGAGGGAACTTCAGAAAGGGCTAGCGCGTTTCCATGAGAAGGCTTTAGAGAGGGAGAGAGAGGGAGGAACCATTGCTTATTCTACCGAGAAACCAAGTAAAGACAAACACACGTTTACTCTCCCCCAAGTGAGGCCATTTTTAAACCCCGGTGGAGAGAAACCCCAAGTGTTGCACTTTGATCTTCCACCTTTTAACGCTTTACTGTGAGTGGGAGGAGGCCCAGAGAGCTCGCTGTGAGGACACGAGCCCTTTCCCCCGGTCCTTTCCCTTCATTGGTCTCCGCTGCTGCAGCAGACCACACCCACTGTCCTATGACGAGGAGGGAGGAGCTTATCTCCCAGCAGCCTCGGGGAAAGAGCACGCACACACACCTTGGCCCCGCAGCAGGTGTGTTGTAAAGGGACACGCACACACACACACACACACACACACACACACACACACACACACACACACACACACACACACACACACACACACACACACACACACACACACACACACACACACACACACACAGGCCAGAGACTGCAAATTAAACTCCACCCCTGGATGGGCAGAAGAGAGGGTTTATTTAACAAGGTGACTAGAGAGAGAAATATGTTTGATTTTTGTCTATTTCTTTACTTGGGCATTTCATTGTTTCTGAGGAAGTGTCTTGAAACACTACAGAGCCAATATTAGTTTGATGGGAAAAAAACACAAAAGAAACCTGAAAAAAATGTTGTATTGGGTAAATTCTGTACAGTTTTTATATTTGTTGAAACCAATGTATTCTTGCTGCCTTCTAGATAATTTATTTTGCCACACATTACTGCACAGTTGTAAATAATGTATACGTACTGTAACATCACTCAGTTAAGTGTAAAGACAAAAAAACGAAAAATTACCGAAAAATAATCTTTGTATGTACAGTTGACTTTTAGGCAGCACTTTGCCCTTCATTCCCTTGGGCCAAACGCATTGTGTCAGGATTTACACACTCCAATGACCGACTACACAACCCAGGCCTCCCTCACACACAAACACACACACACACCACACACACAGAGTTAGATGTAGCAGGGAGGCCGATGGAGGGAAATGGGTGTCCGGAGCTATTGTCCTTGTTGTTGCTTTACTAAACAGTTCTATTATCTGAAGAATTAAAAACCAAGAAAATGCCTTTTTACAGTAAAACCAGATTTATTGAGTACTGGCAAAGAGAGACATGTTTTATTTGTGTTTCATTGGTTTTAATTGTCTTTTTTTCGCTGAGAATTTAACTAAATTCATTCAATTTAAATTTTTTGTTTTTTAGAAATCGTCATTGACTGAAATCGGTTATTAAAAATAATGTTGATAGCTTTTCTCCCCTTTTACACTGTACTTCACCGTTTGGTCCATGACTTGTGGAGTGCTTTGCTGGGCCTTGTAGGCCGGCTCCTGACGTCACCGGATACTTGTTTTCCAGCTCCCTGTTTGTTTTGTGTTTAACTCCCATGCTGTAGTAAAATAATTGCCACAGGATGGTGGCAAGTTCGATTTTATCTTCATCACACCCTTTTTCAAAAATGTATGTTTTAATTAAACGTTCCAAAGTCTACTTGATTTTGAGTCATATTGAACTAAAGAGTTTTCAGTCAGTTTTAAGACTCAGAAGGCGTTTAGATGGTAATTACTGTTATTCTAAAAGATGGTTTATCATTTTTAAGCATGTTAGACAGCTTTCACCTGCAAAGTACTTGTGTTGCTGGGGGATTAAGTGATTGACGGTAGTTTGGTGGCATTTGTTTTATTTTTCTATTCGGCTCAACACTCAAGTGTTCCTAATATGAACCAAAAAAATGACATACCCGCTTTTTGTACGTCCTACTTGAATAGCAGAGCTCGAACGCCCTGCAATTAGTTCCTTTTTCCATTTGCTTTGTCTAGTTTTATCTTTCCTATGGGTGAAGTGTATTTTTTTGTTTTGTTTTTTTTAGCTAATTCCTGTGTTGTGCTCTTAATTTTGTTTTGTGTGTATTGTTGTTTTGATTGTTGTCTTGTAAATGTTCTAGTTTGTCATTTTTTTAGTTTCTTTGATTTACCGTCCTGTATAGAGTGCAAGACCAGCCCCCCCTCCCCGGTGTACTCATGCTGTTTACAAACGTTCTGCTTACATCGCTGATCGCCCTCTTTCTTACTTCACGTCTAATTGGCTTCTTTTTTTTAAGGCTTCAAATGGTCCTTGACCACTAATGAGAGGAGACAATTGATTGGCCCTTGACCGACGACACGCACCCCTTACCCCAACCTCAACCCCACCCCTTACCCCAACCCCAACCCCAACCCCACCCTGAGCAATAACTTGACGTTTATCTTGAAAGACTCAAGTGTTCACATTGTTAATCTTTGGTACCTTAGCAGTCAGAAGCCCCCTCACACAATGCTTTAACCCTCCGGTTGCACAGTAGAACCCGATATGGGGTTTCCAGAAACTTGACGGACTGTGTGTGTGTGTGTGTGTGTGTTTGTGTATATATATATATATATATGTACATATATGTTAACATGTATATATGTATGCGTGTGTGTATATATATGTATATATGTGTGTATGTATGTTTACATTTGTATATATGTGTGTGTGTATGTATGTTTACATTTGTATATATGTGTGCGTGTGTGTATGTATGTTTACATGTGTATATATATATATATATGTATGCATGTGTGTGTATATATGTGTATATATATATATATATATGTATCTATACATATATATATCTGTGTGTGTGTGTGGTTTCCAGAAACTAGACGGACCCCAGATCTGTCTACAACACGTTACCTCAACTATCCTGACATTATCCTCAAGTTTTGTTTTGATTTGTTTATTGCTCATTTCGAACTGTTTTTATTTTATTTCGGATCGTAAATATACATATCTTTTTCTTGTGGTAGACTTATGATTTCAAGCCATTTATTTCTAGTTTCCTTTTTGTTTGTTTTTATTTTAAAACATTTAAAGTAATCTTTATTCATCATTTTGTTATTATGAGAATGGAAAATGACTTGTGTACAATCGCATGGAGAAGAAACTTACAAAAAAAAAGAAAAAAAGAAGAGAAATATCGAAGAGGATTAACCTATTTATTATCTTTATTTTCTGACACCTGTGGTATGTCTTTCTTAGTGTTTGACTTGGGTCTCTCCGCAGTGTATATTTCTCTCCTGGCGAGGCTTTGTGAGACTTCGTGTAAATAGCTCTGTAAATAGGGGCCCCTCCTCTTTGTACTCGTGTTCAACTTGTGTAGAATGTTGGGGGACGCGCGCTCACTCAAGGTGACGATGTAATAATGTACCTTTTTTATTCGTACCATGTAGTTTAATTGTGTACATAGTGTTGGAGCAGCTATGGGAGGGCAGGGCGGCGGGGCGGGGCTCAGGTTCTGTTCATGCTAACATCGGTGCTGTAAGAGAATGCAGTACTTTCACAGTGAGCCGTCGTTAATTTCCTGCATTAAAGAAATGTGAGAAATATTTAAATAAAAAAGGATGAAAGGGGTAGGGTGGGGAGGATTGGGGGGCACTAAAACAGATCAGTAAAAAGTCTAAATTGTTATTTTCTACAGTTGCATGTACAGAGAGCGCAAGAACTTCTTCCGCAGAGATTATGTTCGTTAATAAAATTTTGAAATATTACCACCGGTTGCCATGATTTTCCTTGTGACGTTCATGTAATGTTGACACCTAGTTTATCCTCCAGAACATGTCATCTGTTCTGGTGGAACACCCGCAAGGTGCATTACTTTCCATTTTAAAACCGAGATATTATAAATGTTCTAAAGGTTAAAACATTGGGTTGACTTATCATTTTTGGCAAATATCAACTCTCCTGCTGCTACAGTAAGCTGTCCAACCAGCCAGAGGACTCCTTGGTTCTGGCTGATGTACCGCCTGAGTACCTGGACCTCAAGGCCGTGTTCAGTAAAGCCAGAGCTACCTCTCTGCCACCACACCGACCCTATGACCTCGCCATGGATCTTCTACCGGGATACGTCACCTCCTAAGGGCCGTCTGTACTCCTTGTCTCCTCCCAGGCAGAAGCAATGAACGAGTGAGTTTCCAGTATCATTCGACGCTCTTCCTCTCCTGCTGGTGCAGGTTTGTTCTTTGTAAGGAAGGAGTGCTCCCTGCGTCTTTGCATAAACTATATAGGGGCCTAAACATGACGGTGAAGAATCGCTACCCTTTACCTCTGATTGTTGGTTTGAAAAGTGATTCTCTCGCTCTTAAAAGCATTTTTCACACATAAAAATGAGAATAGTTGATATATCTGTTCCTTTCAATGCAAACTAGTTTCATGAGGCTTACAAAGGGTTGTGTGAGCCATATACCACCGTTTGGAAGTGAAGTACATTAGTTTTGAGAAACCAACATTTGGAAGTAAAGTACATTAGTTTCTGCGCAACCACCATTGTAAGGTCAGAAACAGATTATTGGTCAAAAAATTATTCTCTTGCTCTGAAAAGCATTTTGCACACATAGAAATTAGAAAAGTTGATATATCTGTTCCTTTCAATGCAAACGTGTTATATGAGGCTTAAAAGGGGTTGTATAAGCCATAAACTACCATTTGGAAGTGAAGTATATTCGTTTTGAGCAAATATAAACATAAGGACAAAACATTGTTGGTCAAAAAGTGATTCTCTTGCTCTGGAAAGCATTTTGCACACATAAAAAGGAGAAGTGTTGATATATCCCAATATACATTGGACGTTTAAGTTTCCTGTATTTATTTTAAGTAATCAAGTTATTTTTTTATGCATTTTAAGCATTTATATATATTTGCATTTATCTGTTTATTTATTTGGAATGCAGTTTGTGGGAGAAGTTCAGTAAATTATTGGCGTAGGCATGTCTTCTTTGTGTGTGTGTCTGTGTGCGACTGTTTGTGCGACTGTGTGTGTGTGCGACTGTGGGTGCGACAGTGTGTTTACGTGTGTGTGCGTGCGTGTGTGTGTAAGCGCGTGCCGTCCATATGGGTGGCAGGTGGGGCAGCGAACTACTTGCAAAAGCATGCTCCCAAAAAAAGATCCTCAGTAAATCATGGCTCCAAGTATATTTTTAATAATGTGAATTTCACATTTAGTATTTATAGTTTCTGTAGGCTTGCCGACTATTTTTGGTCTGATGACAAGCAGAAGAATAGAAGAGAAGAAAATGCAATTGATAATAATGGATACCAATTCCAGAAACATTATTTGAATATAAATAAATTCATTTATTGCTGGTTAGTAAGCACATTAAAAACACCATAGGAAAAGAAAATGCCAACTTGACATTTAAGAAAGACTACTGTAGTATCATTTTATTCTGAGGTTTACGGAAGCTTAGTTTAAAGTTTAAAAACTTTTAAAAACTATACTGTCATTCTTGCAAATTGCAATGTTTTGATGTCAGCAATAAAAGATTAAAAGCACTAATGTACTTTATTAATTGAATATATATATCTGATACATGGAGAACAGTCACTTAGTTAAAAAACAGAAAGCCCAGCATACTGAATAGTGTTAAAGCATATTTCTATTTGTAATGGTTGTGATGGCCCCAGGACCTGCCTGCTGTCCTGGCAGGTCCTTGTGGGTGGAGGGCTGAATAGAGAATGGGAAACACCAAGGCAGGGCTACAAACAGCATGGTGGGACACTTGACTAAGTAAGACCAATGAAGGAAGCTCAATCTCTGTTTTGAAATACTTTAGCTTTTTAGGAAAATACCATTTTTATTTGTAATATATTAGGTCTGTAACTTTTTTCCAAAAATGAATTTCAAACAAAATTAAAATGCCCCATAATTTGTTTGTTGTGATAAGGGCCAACGTATCTAGAGGGAAAACAATCATGGTGTTTTTTCGCCCCACATGAGACTACATTAGCATCAAGTGAGCATTTTGTTGCAAGCTCATCCATGCTTCCTCCACTTTACTTAGAATGTTAATTTGCTTTCCGATGTAAGTTGCGCACTTTCCTTGCACATCTTTCCATTTCGTTAGTAGCGTACGCCTTGTGTCCCCATGACTGCATGTTGCACGGCTCTAATGAAAAGCGACAAATTAAAAGACACCGATATGCAGTCCCTCACCCTTTTCCTTTCCTCCCCCAGGAATCCATCTGTGCCGCCCAGTTGATCACCGAGGACGAGGGCTTGGGTCGGCTGGCCCACACGGTGCAGGTCTTGGTGGACCTCGCGCCGACTGCTGCCAGCCATCGCCGCTAGCAGACCGGAGCCGCTAGGGGCGGACAGGCTAAGCACTGCTCCATCCTTCTCTTAGCTCCATGTCGTCCACTGATTTTGCTGTCATCCAAAGGTCCAAAATGGTACCCCAAGAAAATCAATGAAACACTTGGATTGTAATCATTGGTTGTTGAAAGTGAAAGATGGATTTCTTCCGTGTTTACAAGTAAAAACAGGCGTTTAGTTAGATTTTTTTGGTTTTCAAGTAGGCCTATATAAATTATGCACATGGCAAGTGGAAGTCGAGCAACTTGTTTTAAAGTTGATTCATACTTTTTTTTTGTTAGGATTTTGAACTTTAAACATTTTTTTACTCATCAAACATCTAATTATCATGCAATTGTTCATACGGCATTATCATTATCATTATCGGCATTATCCCGACCAACAATAACAGCATATGACTGCACTGAATTCATCAAAAAAAAGCATGTATTTTCAATCTTTGTCAGTTCCATTCCAATTCCCTGTCGTCGTCATTCAGTAAATTCAAATAAAAAGCTATACATTTTGATCGACTATATGGGCAGTGACTTGAGTGTTGCTGTTTATTCCTGTGCCCATCAGACTCCATCCCACCTCTCATATTCCGTCGACAAAGTCTATCTCTTGTTTAACAGTTCTACCGATAACTATAAACCTAACCCTCAACCAATCAGAACCCATTATGAAGGGCTCATAGGCCCTATGGTTCTTTTTAGCCCTGTTAAACTCGGGCGCAACTTTGAAATGGCTTTGTATTTTTCTTTGTTTTAAGCTAAAAAGTTGAATGTTTTTTGTAAATCTAACAACATTGTGTGATGTTACATCAAATCATGATGTCAAAGGGTGCAGCTGATAGAGCTGTTTAGCGACCCCTGGAGTCCTGCCACGATAGGTCTTCAATGGAGCTTGATGTAGAGTTAGAAGCCGAACATTGTCATATGAGTTTTAAGTCAACTATAACCTCTGGCCACTTAGTGTCTCGACGATGCAGCGGTGAGTGTTCTTGGATGGCAGAGCTCGAGACCGGGGTTCAAGTCCTGTAAGAAGTATGTATGAAGATTAAGACATTAAGACATTTGACAAGGACACATTTATTTTTTCAAATATGTTTTTTTTCATGACGACCAATAAAATACCACAGTGTTACCCCTTATATTTGAATTGACAAAGACAACACTGTTGTCTTTTAAAATATAAGGAGTAACACTGTTGTTTTTCATCAGTCATCATGGGAAAAAAACATAAGGGGTAACACTGTCGTTTTTATCAAATGAAACGTAAAGGGTAACAATGTCGTTTTTTTATCTGTCGTCATGAAAAACCCATAAGGGGTAACACTGTCGAAATGTATCAAATAAAACACTGTGTTTTTTTTCCTTTTGTTTTTTTTCATGACGACCAATAAAAAAACAACAGTGTTAACCCTTATGTTTTTTTTCATTACGTCCAATAAAAAACAACAGTGTTACCCCGTATGGTTTTTTTCATGACGACCAAAGGAAAACGACAGTGTCACCCCTCATGTTTCATTTGATAAAAACGACAGTGTTACCCCCTATGTTTTAATGAATAAATATCGACAGTGTTACCCCTCAGGTTTCATTTGATAAAAACGAGTGTTACCCCTTGTGGTTTTTTTCATGACGACCAATAAAAAACGACAGTGTTACCCCTTATGTTTTTTTCCCATGATGACTGATGAAAAACAACAGTGTTACTCCTTATATTTTATTTGACAAGGACACATTTATTTTTTCAAATATGTTTTATTTCATGACGACCAATAAAATACGACAGTGTTATCCCTTATATTTTATTTGACAAAGACAACAGTGTTACCCCTTATGTTTTTTTTCATGACGACCAATAAAAAAACAACAGTGTTAACCCTTATGTTTTCTTTCATGACGACCAATAAAAAAAACAACAGTGTTACCCCTTATGTTTTTTTTCATGACGTCCAATTAAAAACAACAGTGTTACCCCTTATGGTTTTTTTCATGACGACCAAAGAAAAACGACAGTGTCACCCCTCATGTTTCATTTGATAAAAACGACAGTGTTACCCCCTATGTTTTAATGAATAAATATCGACAGTGTTACCCCTCAGGTTTCATTTGATAAAAACGAGTGTTACCCCTTGTGGTTTTTTTCATGACGACCAATGAAAAACAACAGTGTTACCCCTTATGTTTTTTTTCATGACGACCAATAAAAAACAACAGTGTTACCCCTTATGTTTTTTTTCATGACGTCCAATAAAAAACAACAGTGTTACCCCTTATGGTTTTTTTCATGACGACCAAAGAAAAACAACAGTGTTATCCCCTATGTTTTATTTGATAAATATCGACAGTGTTACCCCTTATGTTTATTTCATGACGGCCGATAAAAAACGACAGTGTTACCCCTTATGTTCTTTTCATGATGACCAAAGCAAAACAACAGTGTTACCCCTTATGTTTTTTTTCATGAGAACCAATAAAAAAACGACAGTGTTACCCCTTATATATTTTTTCAGTACGACCAATAAAAAACAACAGTGTTACCCATTATGTTTCATTTGATAAAAACGACAGTGTTACCACTTATGTTTTTTTTCATGACGACCAATAAAAAACAACAGTGTTACCCCTTATGTTTTTTTTCATGACGACCAATAAAAAACAACAGTGTTACCCCTTATGTTTTTTTTCATGACGACCAATAAAAAACAACAGTGTTACCCCTTATGTTTCATTTGATAAAAACGACAATGTTACCCCTTGTGTTTTTTTTCATGACGACCAATAAAAAACGACAGTGTTACCCCTTATATTTTATTTGATAAAGACAACAGTGTTACCCTTTATGTTTTTTTTTATGACGACCAATAAAAACAACAGTGTTACCCCTTATGTTTTTTTTCATTACGACCAATAAAAAACAAGTGTTGCCCCTTATGTTTCATTTGATAAAAACGACAGTGTTACCCCTTGTGTTTTTTTTCATGACGACCAATAAAAAACGACAGTGTTACCCCTTATGTTTTTTTCATGACGACCAATAAAAAACAACAGTGTTACCCCTTATGTTTTTTTTCATGACGACCAATAAAAAACGACAGTGTTACCCCTTATATTTTATTTGATAAAAACAACAGTGTTACCCCTTACGTTTTTTTTCATGACGACCAATAAAAAAACAACAGTGTTACCCCTTATATATTTTTTCATTACGACCAATAAAAAACAAGTGTTACCCATTATGTTTCATTTGATAAAAACGACGGTGTTACCCCTTGTGGTTTTTTTTCATGACGACCAATAAAAAACAACAGTGTTACCCCTTATGTTTTTTTTCATGACGACCAATAAAAAACAACAGTGTTACCCCTTATGTTTTTTTTCATGACGACCAATAAAAAACAACAGTGTTACCCCTTATGTTTTTTTTCATGACGACCAATAAAAAAACAACAGTGTTACCCCTTATATTTTTTTTCATTACGACCAATAAAAAACAACAGTGTTACCCCTTATGTTTTTTTTCATGACGACCAATAAAAAACAACAGTGTTACCCCTTATGTTTTTTTTCATGACGACCAATAAAAAACAACAGTGTTACCCCTTATGTTTCATTTGATAAAAACGACAATGTTACCCCTTGTGTTTTTTTTCATGACGACCAATAAAAAACGACAGTGTTACCCCTTATATTTTATTTGATAAAGACAACAGTGTTACCCTTTATGTTTTTTTTCATGACGACCAATAAAAAACAACAGTGTTACCCCTTATGTTTTTTTTCATTACGACCAATAAAAAACAACAGTGTTGCCCCTTATGTTTCATTTGATAAAAACGACAGTGTTACCCCTTGTGTTTTTTTTCATGACGACCAATAAAAAACGACAGTGTTACCCCTTATGTTTTTTTCATGACGACCAATAAAAAACAACAGTGTTACCCCTTATGGTTTTTTTCATGACAACCAATAAAAAACGACAGTGTTACCCCTTATATTTTATTTGATAAAGACAACAGTGTTACCCTTTACGTTTTTTTTCATGACAACCAATAAAAAACAACAGTGTTAACCCTTATGTTTTTTTTCATGACGACCAATAAAAAACGACAGTGTTACCCCTTATGTTTTTTTCATGACGACCAAAGAAAAACAACAGTGTTACCCCTTATGTTTTTTTTCATGATGACCAATAAAAAAACAACAGTGTTACCCCTTGTGTTTTTTTTTCATGACGACCAAAGAAGAACAACTGTGTTACCCCCTATGTTTTATTTGATTAAAAACGACAATGTCACCCCTTGTGTTTTTTTTCATGACGACCAATAAAAAACGACAGTGTTACCCCTTATATTTTATTTGATAAAGACAACAGTGTTACCCCTTATGTTTTTTTCATGACGACCAATAAAAAACAACCGTGTTACCCCTTATGGTTTTTTTCATGACGACCAAAGAAAAACAACTGTGTTACCCCCTATGTTTTATTTGATAAATATCGACAGTGTTACCCCTTATGTTTATTTCATGACGGCCGATAAAAAACGACAGTTACCCCTCATGTTTTTTCCATGTTGACCAATAAAATAAGACAGTGGTACCCCTGTCGACGTTTTTGCGGGGATCCGAACCTGAGCTGTTCAGAGTGTTAACCTCCGAACTTATCAATGCACCATCAAGACACCGAAATCACAATGGTTATACTTGACTTTATAATTCGCATGAAATAGAAATAAGAGTCTTCCAACAGTGGACATCAACCAGACTTGAACCCCGGTCTCCAGGGGGTTAGGGCAGAGTGCAAACCACTGCACCACTGAGGCGATGACAATACACATTAATCAATCATAAAAAAAGAGGATATACCTGACATTAAAATGTATGTGTGTGTTTCTATTATTTCCATTATGTTTTTTTTCATGACGACCAATCAAAAAACGACAGTGTTGCCCCTTATATTTTATTTGACAAAGACAACAGTGTTACCCCTTATGTTTTTTTTCATGACGACCAATAAAAAACAACAGTGTTACCCCTTATGTTTTTTTTCATGACGACCAATAAAAAACAACAGTGTTACCCCTTATGTTTTTTTTCATGACGACCAATAAAAAACAACAGTGTCACCCCTTGTGTTTTTTTTCATGACGACCAATAAAAAACGACAGTGTTACCCCTTATATTTTATTTGATGAAGACAACAGTGTTACCCTTTATGTTTTTTTTCATGACGACCAATAAAAAACGACAGTGTTACCCCTTATGTTTTTTTCATGACGACCAAAGAAGAACAACTGTGTTACCCCCTATGTTTTATTTGATAAATATGTGTGTATTTCTATTATTTTCATAATGGTTTTTTTCATGACGACCAATAAAAAAACGACAGTGTTACCCCTTATGTTTTTTTTCATGACGACCAATAAAAAACAACAGTGTTACCCCTTATGTTCTTTTCATGATGACCAAAGCAAAACAACAGTGTTACCCCTTATGTTTTTTTTCATGACGACCAATAAAAAAACAACAGTGTTACCCCCTATGTTTTATTTGATAAATATGTGTGTATTTCTATTATTTTCATTATGGTTTTTTTCATGACGACCAATAAAAAAACGACAGTGTTACCCCTTATATATTTTTTCATTACGACCAATAAAAAACAACGGTGTTACCCATTATGTTTCATTTGATAAAAACGACAGTGTTACCCCTTATGTTTTTTTTCATGATGACCAATAAAATGCAACAGTGTTAACCCCTTATGTTTTTTTTCATGACGACCAATAAAAAACAACAGTGTTACCCCTTATGTTTCATTTGATAAAAACGACAATGTTACCCCTTGTGTTTTTTTTCATGACGACCAATAAAAAACGACAGTGTTACCCCTTATATTTTATTTGATAAAAACAACAGTGTTACCCCTTATGGTTTTTTTCATGACGACCAATAAAAAAACGACAGTGTTACCCCTTATATATTTTTTCATTACGACCAATAAAAAACAACGGTGTTACCCATTATGTTTCATTTGATAAAAACGACAGTGTTACCCCTTATGTTTTTTTTCATTACGACCAATAAAAAACAACAGTGTTACCCCTTATGTTTTTTTTCATGACGACCAATAAAAAACAACAGTGTTACCCCTTATGTTTTTTTTCATGACGACCAATAAAAAACAACAGTGTTACCCCTTATGTTTCATTTGATAAAAACGACAATGTTACCCCTTGTGTTTTTTTTCATGACGACCAATAAAAAACGACAGTGTTACCCCTTATATTTTATTTGATAAAGACAACAGTGTTACCCTTTATGTTTTTTTTCATGACGACCAATAAAAAAACGACAGTGTTACCCCTTATGTTTTTTTTCATGACGACCAATAAAAAACAACAGTGTTACCCCTTATGTTTTTTTCATGATGACCAAAGCAAAACAACAGTGTTACCCCTTATGTTTTTTTTCATGACGACCAATAAAAAACAACAGTGTTACCCCTTATGTTTCATTTGATAAAAACGACAATGTCACCCCTTGTGGTTTTTTTCATGACGACCAATAAAAAACGACAGTGTTACCCCTTATATTTTATTTGATAAAGACAACAGTGTTACCCTTTATGTTTTTTTTTATGACGACCAATAAAAACAACAGTGTTAACCCTTATGTTTTTTTTCATGACGACCAATAAAAAACGACAGTGTTACCCCTTATGTTTTTTTCATGACGACCAAAGAAAAACAACAGTGTTACCCCTTATGTTTTTTTTCATGATGACCAATAAAAAAACAAGGGTTAACACTGTTGTTTTTATTGGTCGTCATAAAAAAAAACATAAATGGTAACACTGTTGTCTTTATCAAATAAAATATAAGGGGTAACACTGTCGTTTTTTATTGGTCGTCATGAAAAAAAACACAAGGGGTAACATTGTCGTTTTTATCAAATGAAACATAAGGGGTAACACTGTTGTTTTTTATTGGTCGTCATGAAAAAAAACATAAGGGGTAACGAACCTGAGCTGTTCAGAGTGTTAACCTCCGAACTTATCAATGCACCATCAAGACACCGAAATCACAATGGTTATACTTGACTTTATAATTCGCATGAAATAGAAATAAGAGTCTTCCAACAGTGGACATCAACCAGACTTGAACCCCGGTCTCCAGGGGGTTAGGGCAGAGTGCAAACCACTGCACCACTGAGGCGATGACAATACACATTAATCAATCATAAAAAAAGAGGATATACCTGACATTAAAATGTATGTGTGTGTTTCTATTATTTCCATTATGTTTTTTTTCATGACGACCAATCAAAAAACGACAGTGTTGCCCCTTATATTTTATTTGACAAAGACAACAGTGTTACCCCTTATGTTTTTTTTCATGACGACCAATAAAAAACAACAGTGTTACCCCTTATGTTTTTTTTCATGACGACCAATAAAAAACAACAGTGTTACCCCTTATGTTTTTTTTCATGACGACCAATAAAAAACAACAGTGTCACCCCTTGTGTTTTTTTTCATGACGACCAATAAAAAACGACAGTGTTACCCCTTATATTTTATTTGATGAAGACAACAGTGTTACCCTTTATGTTTTTTTTTATGACGACCAATAAAAACAACAGTGTTAACCCTTATGTTTTTTTTCATGACGACCAATAAAAAACGACAGTGTTACCCCTTATGTTTTTTCCATGACGACCAAAGAAGAACAACTGTGTTACCCCCTATGTTTTATTTGATAAATATGTGTGTATTTCTATTATTTTCATTATGGTTTTTTTCATGACGACCAATAAAAAAACGACAGTGTTACCCCTTATGTTTTTTTTCATGACGACCAATAAAAAACAACAGTGTTACCCCTTATGTTCTTTTCATGATGACCAAAGCAAAACAACAGTGTTACCCCTTATGTTTTTTTTCATGACGACCAATAAAAAAACAACAGTGTTACCCCCTATGTTTTATTTGATAAATATGTGTGTATTTCTATTATTTTCATTATGGTTTTTTTCATGACGACCAATAAAAAAACGACAGTGTTACCCCTTATATATTTTTTCATTACGACCAATAAAATACAACGGTGTTACCCATTATGTTTCATTTGATAAAAACGACAGTGTTACCCCTTATGTTTTTTTTCATTACGACCAATAAAAAACAACAGTGTTACCCCTTATGTTTTTTTTCATGATGACCAATAAAATGCAACAGTGTTAACCCCTTATGTTTTTTTTCATGACGACCAATAAAAAACAACAGTGTTACCCCTTATGTTTCATTTGATAAAAACGACAATGTTACCCCTTGTGTTTTTTTTCATGACGACCAATAAAAAACGACAGTGTTACCCCTTATATTTTATTTGATAAAGACAACAGTGTTACCCTTTATGTTTTTTTTCATGACGACCAATAAAAAAACGACAGTGTTACCCCTTATGTTTTTTTTCATGACGACCAATAAAAAACAACAGTGTTACCCCTTATATTTTATTTGATAAAGACAACAGTGTTACCCTTTATGTTTTTTTTCATGACGACCAATAAAAAAACGACAGTGTTACCCCTTATGTTTTTTTTCATGACGACCAATAAAAAACAACAGTGTTACCCCTTATGTTTTTTTCATGATGACCAAAGCAAAACAACAGTGTTACCCCTTATGTTTTTTTTCATGACGACCAATAAAAAACAACAGTGTTACCCATTATGTTTCATTTGATAAAAACGACAGTGTTACCACTTATGTTTTTTTTCATGACGACCAATAAAAAACAACAGTGTTACCCCTTATGTTTTTTTTCATTACGACCAATAAAAAACAACAGTGTTACCCCTTATGTTTTTTTTCATGACGACCAATAAAAAACAACAGTGTTACCCCTTATGTTTCATTTGATAAAAACGACAATGTCACCCCTTGTGGTTTTTTTCATGACGACCAATAAAAAACGACAGTGTTACCCCTTATATTTTATTTGATAAAGACAACAGTGTTACCCTTTATGTTTTTTTTTATGACGACCAATAAAAACAACAGTGTTAACCCTTATGTTTTTTTTCATGACGACCAATAAAAAACGACAGTGTTACCCCTTATGTTTTTTTCATGACGACCAAAGAAAAACAACAGTGTTACCCCTTATGTTTTTTTTCATGATGACCAATAAAAAAACAACAGTGTTACCCCTTATGTTTTTTTTCATTACGACCAATAAAAAACAAGTGTTGCCCCTTATGTTTCATTTGATAAAAACGACAGTGTTACCCCTTGTGTTTTTTTTCATGACGACCAATAAAAAACGACAGTGTTACCCCTTATGTCTTTTTCATGACGACCAATAAAAAACAACAGTGTTACCCCTTATGGTTTTTTTCATGACGACCAATAAAAAACGACAGTGTTACCCCCTATGTTTTATTTGATAAATATGTGTGTATTTCTATTATTTTCATTATGTTTTTTTTCATGACGACCAATAAAAAACAACAGTGTTACCCCTTATGTTTTTTTCATGACGACCAATAAAAAAACAAGTGTTACCCCTTATATATTTTTTCATTACGACCAATAAAAAACAACAGTGTTACCCCTTATGTTTTTTTTCATGACGACCAATAAAAAACAACAGTGTTACCCCTTATTTTTTTTTTCATGACGACCAATAAAAAACAACAGTGTTACCCCTTATGTTTCATTTGATAAAAACGACAATGTTACCCCTTGTGTTTTTTTTCATGACGACCAATAAAAAACGACAGTGTTACCCCTTATATTTTATTTGATAAAGACAACAGTGTTACCATTTATGTTTTTTTTTATGACGACCAATAAAAACAACAGTGTTAACCCTTATGTTTTTTTTCATGACGACCAATAAAAAACGACAGTGTTACCCCTTATATTTTTTTTCATGATGACCAATAAAAAAACAACAGTTTTACCCCTTATGTTTTTTTTCATTACGACCAATAAAAAACAAGTGTTGCCCCTTATGTTTCATTTGATAAAAACGACAGTGTTACCCCTTGAGTTTTTTTTCATGACGACCAATAAAAAACGACAGTGTTACCCCTTATGTTTTTTTCATGACGACCAATAAAAAACAACAGTGTTACCCCTTATGGTTTTTTTCATGACGACCAATAAAAAACGACAGTGTTACCCCTTATATTTTATTTGATAAAAACAACAGTGCTATCCCTTATGTTTTTTTTGATAAAAACAACAGTGTTACCCCTTATTTTTTTTTTCATGACGACCAATAAAAAACAACAGTGTTACCCCTTATGTTTCATTTGATAAAAACGACAATGTTACCCCTTGTGTTTTTTTTCATGACGACCAATAAAAAACGACAGTGTTACCCCTTATATTTTATTTGATAAAGACAACAGTGTTACCATTTATGTTTTTTTTTATGACGACCAATAAAAACAACAGTGTTAACCCTTATGTTTTTTTTCATGACGACCAATAAAAAACGACAGTGTTACCCCTTATATTTTTTTTCATGATGACCAATAAAAAAACAACAGTTTTACCCCTTATGTTTTTTTTCATTACGACCAATAAAAAACAAGTGTTGCCCCTTATGTTTCATTTGATAAAAACGACAGTGTTACCCCTTGAGTTTTTTTTCATGACGACCAATAAAAAACGACAGTGTTACCCCTTATGTTTTTTTCATGACGACCAATAAAAAACAACAGTGTTACCCCTTATGGTTTTTTTCATGACGACCAATAAAAAACGACAGTGTTACCCCTTATATTTTATTTGATAAAAACAACAGTGTTACCCCTTATATTTTATTTGATAAAAACAACAGTGTTATCCCTTATGTTTTTTTTCATGACGACCAAAGAAAAACAACTGTGTTACCCCCTTTGTTTTATTTGATAAATATCGACAGTGTTACCCCTTATGTTTATTTCATGACGGCCGATAAAAAACGACAGAGTTACCCCTCATGTTTTTTCCATGTTGACCAATAAAATACGACAGTGTTCCCACCTGCAGGACTTCATTATTCTGTTTCGTCCTCCTTGACCCCTCCGTCCATCAACAGCGTGTCTTCTTTCAATCCCCGTTTATCCATATCCAAAGCCGAAACTCATTGCAAACATTTCGTTCATCCGTTTGTCCGAGGAAATACAACACCAGCAACTCTCACGACCAGTGGCGGTGGGTCAATAGAGTGGCGAAGTCACGCCCCTTCCGGTAGAGCTCATGGGACCTATGAGATCGAAAAATATGAATGGGTGTCAATGGAGAGAAAATAATTATTTTCTGGTCCCAGTCTTTATATGCCCTGGATTACACATATGTTGTTTATGGATTTAAATGATAATTTTTCATGCAAAGAAAACTAAAAATGTTCGTGAAGAAGTTTGATTATTTTAGGTTTTATGTGAGGCCGCTTTGTGAACTACAGCTCTTCGCTGCTCTCGACGCATATGATATACGTCACCACACCCGCCCTTGGAACTCGGCACAGAGATGGCGATCTCTCTGCCCCACTTCACCGCTTTTTCCAGGGGAGGATAAAAGCATCGAAAGAGGTGAAAACAATTATAAGTCGGGGCACGTGCAGAGTTTCAGTTATGCCGATGGGAAGATTGTCGGTCTTCTCCACGCCAGTCGCAGGGAGCGTGACGTCACATACGAGCCGTGTAGTCTTTCTCGTTGTGTTTTCTCTACAGCCTTTATCTGAACAATTGCACAATAAACGGTCGAACTCTTTGCATGAAAAATTATCCTTTAAATCCACAAACAACATATGTGTAATCCAGGTCATATAAAGACCGGGACCAGAAAATAATTATTTTCTCTCCATTGACACCCATTCATATTTTTCGATCTCATAGGTCCCATGAGCCCTACCGGAAGGGGCGTGACTTCGCCACTCTATAGGGGGCGCCAGGGCGCCGCCCCTCCGTGAAATATTCACTCAAAATATTCACATTGTGTGACATGCTTGTCACTGCCAGCAACCATTTAAAAGCGTCTGAACGTCAATGATTTGGGCTAGGCTAGTTATTGGTCATTCGAAATAAAGCCCTCTTCCAAGTCAGGAGCGCCGGCCACGTTGAAGTCAATGTAAACTCGCTAACTTTTTGCTGTCTATCAAGCAGAGACAGCTTTTCATTGGCGCACCATGTGTTCGCCCTCGGGTCGCACCAGTGTGCGCCCCAGGCCAATGGTATCGCTTTTTTTTTTTGTTATCACCATATGACTGGACAATTCAGCGAATCGATCCAATAGGCTACCTCCCTCAGCAGCATTCGCGCACCACAACTACATGTAGAGGGGAGATAGATCGCTAACTAGCAGAGAGTTGTAAGCACTTTTCCACCCTTTTCAGTGGAGGAATTGGACTCCCCAAGCAATGTTATACTTAAAAGGAGCAAGTAAATTACATATTAATTTAGTCTTTCGGCCTGTAGTATATAAACAAAATGAAGCATTAATAACTGTCCCATATTTCTAACTGCATTTGAAGTAGACATTGAGACCCGCAAAAAATGGACGCTATAGGACAGTGATCATGATTTGTCTCAATATCAGAATAACAACAATGGGTCAAATAGCAATGGCTGGTTGAATGGCCATGAAGTAGGTCTGTATATGCAGTGTAAGCTTGTCCAGGCCCTGCAAGTCAGGATGTATGTAGGCTATGAATCTGAATGAAAAGTAGGTAAATAGGTAGTGGCCATCCCCAAAATGCACCAGAATACGGGAAATCAAATCTATTAAATTCAAAAAAGATTATGGGGGGGGGGGGGGAACCTCAGACCCCCTGTCTATTACTTTGCCCCACCAACATGTGTGATCGCCAGCCGCCACTGCTACTGTGGGCAGTTAATTTCAACATCAAGATAAGTTTAGCCTCTTTTTTTTCCACATATGAATTGGAATAAGTGGCCTAGGCACGACCTAAGTGATTCTCACTGTTGGCGATAACCTGATTGAAATCAATACGACAAGAACGCATGGCTCAAAGAGCGCTTGTTGTAGTCAATCTTCGGAAAATTGTAGTTTCCCACTAGAGACGCTAGAGGTCGGCAATACCCGCCGTCGCGCAATGACGTCGGTTAGGAAAAGTGGAGTCGAATTCATTTTAAACAGTGCTGTCTTTTCCTATGTTCGAAAGGAAGCACCTTTTCATCTCTCCTTGAACCGATGACGTTTTCCACAAAGGTTAAGGAAAGGAGGCATAAAGGTTAGGAGATTTGTCTATTCGTAGAGGCTCCTGTTCCTCCTCCACCTTTCACCCCACCCGGCTTTTTCTATGATGATTGCAGCTCGTCACTTCATGATCAAGTGAGCCAGTGCATGTTGTCCCGGGTGTCAAGGTGGGATCTTACCCGTCGTTGGCTAACCAGCCTTCCATACTGGCTTATTGCAGGATGCCGTGCCTGGGATACAATCAATCCCCACCAATAAAGAGGAATAGATTGAAAAGTCGAGGGATGGAGAGACTTCAGTCCCAGCTACACATGCAGCGAAGTGTGTGCGTAATGGAGACACAGCAGATGATGATGATCGGATGATGACGCCAATCAGAAAGTAACTTTCTATCATTTTTTTTAAATAGTATATTATCAAATGCTAACATTCTATCAGTGTTCCAGCAGTAGTAGTGGCATTTGAAAGGTAAAAGCCACTATTTCTGAAAGTAAATTGATAACCCAGCATGTAGGAGCCCTTCCCAGCAGATGTAGCAATAATCCACCTGCAATAATCCAATGTTCTAGTTGCTTGCAATAAAAACATCCCCCAGTGGGTGTCAATGGCCCTCCTCGGCCGCTGAGGTAGAACTGGTGATAGTTCCTCTTCTCGGCTAGAAGGGGGAGCTGCAGAGGTAAAACTGGTAGCAGTTCCTATCCTCGGCCAGCAGGGGGAGTCGTTTAGGTGGAACTTTAACTACACATTAGAACTCCAAACATGACGGTCGGGAACTAAAACATGAGGTGGAGTAAAATAACTCCAAATATGGTGGGCTGGGAACAACACATTTATCAAGGCCTGAAAGCTCCAGAGTCCTATCTATTCTCTCTCTCTCTCTCTCTCTCTCTCTATTCTCTATCTATTCTCTCTCTCTCTATTCTCTATCTATTCTCTATCTATTCTCTCTCTCTCTATTCTCTATCTATTCTCTCTATTCTCTATCTATTCTCTCTCTCTCTATCTATTCTCTCTCTCTCTCTATCTATTCTCTCTCTCTCTCTATTCTCTCTCTATTCTCTCTCTATTCTCTATCTATTCTCTATCTATTCTCTATCTATTCTCTCTCTCTCTCTCTCTCTCTCTCTCTCTCTCTCTCTCTCTCTCTCTCTCTCTCTCTCTCCTCTCTCTCTCTCTCTCTCTCCTCTCTCTCTCTCTCTCTCTCCTCTCTCTCTCTCTCTCTCTCTCTCTCTCTCTCTCTCTCTCTCTCTCTCTCTCTCTCTCTCTCTCTCTCTCTCTCTCTCTCTCTCTCGCTCTCTCGCTCTCTCGCTCTCTCTCTCTCTCTCTCTCTCTCGCGCTCTCGCGCTCTCGCTCTCTCGCTCTCTCGCTCTCTCGCTCTCTCGCTCTCACTCTCTCTCGCTCTCTCTCTCTCTCTCGGCCATTAACAGATAACAGTGGAATGTGACTTCCACTTCCCAAACAAAGCCTAATTACTCTTTCTCACACACAAAGGGATTAGTCTTTATCTTTTTCTATTTGAACATTATATGTATTTTGTTAAAGAGAACTGTCAAATTTCTCATTTACAAAGTGTTTTTTTTTGGAGAGAAATGCTGAATAAATGCATAATCTTTTCAAACTCAAAAATAATCGTTTCAATAATCGTGGTTTCAATATTGACCAAAATAATCATGACTGATTCTTTCCATAACCAAGCCCTACCTCCAGGGCCTCCAGCGGCCCCTACTCTGCCGTCACGCCTCCCCCAAAACAGCAGGGCAGGTACAGCGAACCACCACCAAGTCCTTCTCCTCCACTCCCTCCGGCGGCACCCTGGGGGCCCCCCAGGACAACGCCGTCTCCTCCAGCTCAGACGGGGCGCACAGCAGACGTTTCCGCCGCAAATCGGCCGGCATTAACGACCGCCACCATGCCAAACAGGCCCCTCTTACCCCCCCGCCACACCGCCGGTCAGGTGCAGCTCACCCTGCCTGGAGAGACTGCTCCAGGCCAAGGACAGCGTTGTCAGTGGCAGGAGGGTCCAGGAGGGAGAGGGGGAGGGGGGCAGCAGGGGGAAGGTGAGCCGCCAGCTGCTTTACCTGAAGCATGTGCAGAGGCGGCACCGTCGGTAAGACTAGTGAGGAATCAGTAGTCTGGAGGGCAAGGGGCTGTGACACCAAACAGAGCAGCACGTTGAGCATTCTGATGCATTTATTGTGTTCTTTGTATGCTTCAGGAAACTCGGAATAGGCAATAGAAATCAAAACAATAAATATGGAAATTATGTAAAACTGTTTCCTAATGAATCATTTTACACAATGTACAATTTCTTCATTTCCACAACTCCACTGGTTTCCATAACCTATACACTTTTCCAAACAAAATAAACAACTCCATGCAAATACCCTTAAAATGGGAGGTGGAGTAATGAAAACTGGAAAATAAAAAAATAAAATCTTCAGTACACTGCTGAGTCAATACAACGGTTCATTGTTTTAAAATAACCAATAACCCACACAGTGAACCAAATCAAGGAACTTATGTTCTGCCCGTACATAGACATGGACTTAAAATGAACTATGAGTGCATGTGTGTGTTTCATATATGTGTATGCATGTGATGCATGTTTCAGGTGAATTTTGTGTGTGTCGTGTGAATTGTGTGTTTGAGGAGAATTGTGTACATGTTTGTGTCACGTGAATTGTGTGTGTCACGTAAAGTGTGCGTGTGTCATGTGAAGTGTGTGTTTCATATATGCGTGTGTGTGTCATGTGAAGTGTGTATGTGTTTGTGTGTGTGTCATGTGGATTTTGGGTGTGTGTCATGTGATTAGTGTGTGTGTGTGCCATGTGAATTGTGTGTTTGTGTGTGTGTCATGTGAATTTTGTGTGTGTGTGTGTCATGTGAAGTGTGTGTGTTTGTTGTGCCCGTGTCAAGTAAATTATGTGTGCTTGGGTGTGTCATGTGAATAGTGTATATGTGTGTGTCATGTGAAATGTGTGTATGTGTCATGTGAAGTGTGTGCGTTTGTGTCATGTGAATCTGGTGTGTGTGTGTCATTTAAATTTTGTGTGTGTGTCATGTGAACGGTGTATGTGTGTGTCAAGAGAAGTGTGTGCGTGTTGATAAGAAGAAGATATGGGGGTGTGTGTGATGGGTGTGTTAGTAGTCAGTGTCGGAGCCCTCTGTGTTGTCCACGTTGCGGGACAGCATGTAGTTGTCCATGTCGATGGAGCGGCAGTTGTTGATGGCGTAGCGCAGCCTCTCGGCCATCACAGCCTGACTGGAGTAGGGGGGCAGGCGCAGCTGGAAGAAGCGTGAAATATTCACTCAAAATATTCACATTGTGTGACATGCTTGTCACTGCCAGCAACCATTTAAAAGCGTCTGAACGTCAATGATTTGGGCTAGGCTAGTTATTGGTCATTCGAAATAAAGCCCTCTTCCAAGTCAGGAGCGCCGGCCACGTTGAAGTCAATGTAAACTCGCTAACTTTTTGCTGTCTATCAAGCAGAGACAGCTTTTCATTGGCGCACCATGTGTTCGCCCTCGGGTCGCACCAGTGTGCGCCCCAGGCCAATGGTATCGCTTTTTTTTTTTGTTATCACCATATGACTGGACAATTCAGCGAATCGATCCAATAGGCTACCTCCCTCAGCAGCATTCGCGCACCACAACTACATGTAGAGGGGAGATAGATCGCTAACTAGCAGAGAGTTGTAAGCACTTTTCCACCCTTTTCAGTGGAGGAATTGGACTCCCCAAGCAATGTTATACTTAAAAGGAGCAAGTAAATTACATATTAATTTAGTCTTTCGGCCTGTAGTATATAAACAAAATGAAGCATTAATAACTGTCCCATATTTCTAACTGCATTTGAAGTAGACATTGAGACCCGCAAAAAATGGACGCTATAGGACAGTGATCATGATTTGTCTCAATATCAGAATAACAACAATGGGTCAAATAGCAATGGCTGGTTGAATGGCCATGAAGTAGGTCTGTATATGCAGTGTAAGCTTGTCCAGGCCCTGCAAGTCAGGATGTATGTAGGCTATGAATCTGAATGAAAAGTAGGTAAATAGGTAGTGGCCATCCCCAAAATGCACCAGAATACGGGAAATCAAATCTATTAAATTCAAAAAAGATTATGGGGGGGGGGGGGGAACCTCAGACCCCCTGTCTATTACTTTGCCCCACCAACATGTGTGATCGCCAGCCGCCACTGCTACTGTGGGCAGTTAATTTCAACATCAAGATAAGTTTAGCCTCTTTTTTTTCCACATATGAATTGGAATAAGTGGCCTAGGCACGACCTAAGTGATTCTCACTGTTGGCGATAACCTGATTGAAATCAATACGACAAGAACGCATGGCTCAAAGAGCGCTTGTTGTAGTCAATCTTCGGAAAATTGTAGTTTCCCACTAGAGACGCTAGAGGTCGGCAATACCCGCCGTCGCGCAATGACGTCGGTTAGGAAAAGTGGAGTCGAATTCATTTTAAACAGTGCTGTCTTTTCCTATGTTCGAAAGGAAGCACCTTTTCATCTCTCCTTGAACCGATGACGTTTTCCACAAAGGTTAAGGAAAGGAGGCATAAAGGTTAGGAGATTTGTCTATTCGTAGAGGCTCCTGTTCCTCCTCCACCTTTCACCCCACCCGGCTTTTTCTATGATGATTGCAGCTCGTCACTTCATGATCAAGTGAGCCAGTGCATGTTGTCCCGGGTGTCAAGGTGGGATCTTACCCGTCGTTGGCTAACCAGCCTTCCATACTGGCTTATTGCAGGATGCCGTGCCTGGGATACAATCAATCCCCACCAATAAAGAGGAATAGATTGAAAAGTCGAGGGATGGAGAGACTTCAGTCCCAGCTACACATGCAGCGAAGTGTGTGCGTAATGGAGACACAGCAGATGATGATGATCGGATGATGACGCCAATCAGAAAGTAACTTTCTATCATTTTTTTTAAATAGTATATTATCAAATGCTAACATTCTATCAGTGTTCCAGCAGTAGTAGTGGCATTTGAAAGGTAAAAGCCACTATTTCTGAAAGTAAATTGATAACCCAGCATGTAGGAGCCCTTCCCAGCAGATGTAGCAATAATCCACCTGCAATAATCCAATGTTCTAGTTGCTTGCAATAAAAACATCCCCCAGTGGGTGTCAATGGCCCTCCTCGGCCGCTGAGGTAGAACTGGTGATAGTTCCTCTTCTCGGCTAGAAGGGGGAGCTGCAGAGGTAAAACTGGTAGCAGTTCCTATCCTCGGCCAGCAGGGGGAGTCGTTTAGGTGGAACTTTAACTACACATTAGAACTCCAAACATGACGGTCGGGAACTAAAACATGAGGTGGAGTAAAATAACTCCAAATATGGTGGGCTGGGAACAACACATTTATCAAGGCCTGAAAGCTCCAGAGTCCTATCTATTCTCTCTCTCTCTCTCTCTCTCTCTCTATTCTCTATCTATTCTCTCTCTCTCTATTCTCTATCTATTCTCTATCTATTCTCTCTCTCTCTATTCTCTATCTATTCTCTCTATTCTCTATCTATTCTCTCTCTCTCTATCTATTCTCTCTCTCTCTCTATCTATTCTCTCTCTCTCTCTATTCTCTCTCTATTCTCTCTCTATTCTCTCTCTATTCTCTCTCTATTCTCTATCTATTCTCTATCTATTCTCTCTCTCTCTCTCTCTCTCTCTCTCTCTCTCTCTCTCTCTCTCTCTCTCTCTCTCTCTCTCTCTCTCTCTCTCTCTCTCATCTCTCTCTCTCTCTCTCTCTACTCTCTCTCTCTCTCTCTCTCTCTCTCTCTCTCTCTCTCTCTCTCTCTCTCTCTCTCTCTCTCTCTCTCTCTTCTCTCTCTCTCTCTCTCTCTCTCTCTCTCTCTCTCTCTCTCTCTCGTCTCTCTCTCTCTCTCTCTCTCTCTCGCTCTCTCGCTCTCTCGCTCTCTCTCCGCTCTCTCTCTCTCTCTCTCTCTCTCGCGCTCTCGCGCTCTCGCATCTCTCGCTCTCTCGCTCTCTCGCTCTCTCGCTCTCACTCTCTCTCGCTCTCTCTCTCTCTCTCGGCCATTAACAGATAACAGTGGAATGTGACTTCCCACTTCCCAAACAAAGCCTAATTACTCTTTCTCACACACAAAGGATTAGTCTTTATCTTTTTCTATTTGAACATTATATGTATTTTGTTAAAGAGAACTGTCAAATTTCTCATTTACAAAGTGTTTTTTTTTGGAGAGAA
Organism: Gadus macrocephalus; assembly: GCF_031168955.1. NCBI lineage: Eukaryota > Metazoa > Chordata > Actinopteri > Gadiformes > Gadidae > Gadus > Gadus macrocephalus. The sequence continues at coordinate 13,668,983 of NC_082395.1, forward strand.
ATGCTGAATAAATGCATAATCTTTTCAAACTCAAAAATAATCGTTTCAATAATCGTGGTTTCAATATTGACCAAAATAATCATGACTGATTCTTTCCATAACCAAGCCCTACCTCCAGGGCCTCCAGCGGCCCCTACTCTGCCGTCACGCCTCCCCCAAAACAGCAGGGCAGGTACAGCGAACCACCACCAAGTCCTTCTCCTCCACTCCCTCCGGCGGCACCCTGGGGGCCCCCCAGGACAACGCCGTCTCCTCCAGCTCAGACGGGGCGCACAGCAGACGTTTCCGCCGCAAATCGGCCGGCATTAACGACCGCCACCATGCCAAACAGGCCCCTCTTACCCCCCGCCACACCGCCGGTCAGGTGCAGCTCACCCTGCCTGGAGAGACTGCTCCAGGCCAAGGACAGCGTTGTCAGTGGCAGGAGGGTCCAGGAGGGAGAGGGGGAGGGGGGCAGCAGGGGGAAGGTGAGCCGCCAGCTGCTTTACCTGAAGCATGTGCAGAGGCGGCACCGTCGGTAAGACTAGTGAGGAATCAGTAGTCTGGAGGGCAAGGGGCTGTGACACCAAACAGAGCAGCACGTTGAGCATTCTGATGCATTTATTGTGTTCTTTGTATGCTTCAGGAAACTCGGAATAGGCAATAGAAATCAAAACAATAAATATGGAAATTATGTAAAACTGTTTCCTAATGAATCATTTTACACAATGTACAATTTCTTCATTTCCACAACTCCACTGGTTTCCATAACCTATACACTTTTCCAAACAAAATAAACAACTCCATGCAAATACCCTTAAAATGGGAGGTGGAGTAATGAAAACTGGAAAAATAAAAAAATAAAATCTTCAGTACACTGCTGAGTCAATACAACGGTTCATTGTTTTAAAATAACCAATAACCCACACAGTGAACCAAATCAAGGAACTTATGTTCTGCCCGTACATAGACATGGACTTAAAATGAACTATGAGTGCATGTGTGTGTTTCATATATGTGTATGCATGTGATGCATGTTTCAGGTGAATTTTGTGTGTGTCGTGTGAATTGTGTGTTTGAGGAGAATTGTGTACATGTTTGTGTCACGTGAATTGTGTGTGTCACGTAAAGTGTGCGTGTGTCATGTGAAGTGTGTGTTTCATATATGCGTGTGTGTGTCATGTGAAGTGTGTATGTGTTTGTGTGTGTGTCATGTGGATTTTGGGTGTGTGTCATGTGATTAGTGTGTGTGTGTGCCATGTGAATTGTGTGTTTGTGTGTGTGTCATGTGAATTTTGTGTGTGTGTGTGTCATGTGAAGTGTGTGTGTTTGTTGTGCCCGTGTCAAGTAAATTATGTGTGCTTGGGTGTGTCATGTGAATAGTGTATATGTGTGTGTCATGTGAAATGTGTGTATGTGTCATGTGAAGTGTGTGCGTTTGTGTCATGTGAATCTGGTGTGTGTGTGTCATTTAAATTTTGTGTGTGTGTCATGTGAACGGTGTATGTGTGTGTCAAGAGAAGTGTGTGCGTGTTGATAAGAAGAAGATATGGGGGTGTGTGTGATGGGTGTGTTAGTAGTCAGTGTCGGAGCCCTCTGTGTTGTCCACGTTGCGGGACAGCATGTAGTTGTCCATGTCGATGGAGCGGCAGTTGTTGATGGCGTAGCGCAGCCTCTCGGCCATCACAGCCTGACTGGAGTAGGGGGGCAGGCGCAGCTGGAAGAAGCAGGTCTGAGAGGTGGGCAGGCTGTCGTATGGCTGTGGAAACAGAGTGGTTAGTGAACCTCACCCCTCATGAAAAACTGGATCTATTCAACTTCAAGGGAAAGGAGGCTTGTTGGCCCATCCTCCCAGTCACTTATTTTTGTTTTGCTTATGGTTTGCGTTAAGTTTAACAACTTTTACGTTTTCATTTCTTCTTATCACTGTAAAGGTGCTGTAAAAATATTATAATTATAAACAAACAAACATGATGACCATAAGTTAACAAAAAGGGATTCCCCACCACACAAATATCTTGTCAGAAAAATGTAAAAAACGGCATTAATATACGGTCTAAGTCGGCTATGACCTCACGCGGGACGACTCACCCGGTCCACCTTCATGATCTGAAACCGCTGGGAGATGTCGGCTGTGTTGGCGGGCAGCCGCGAACGACCGGACACGAAGCGCATGAAGAGCACCCGCTCCTCGTTGGAGAACTCCCCGAGGGTCTGCCAGAACCACTGCACCAGGGCGTGGTGCTCGTCCACCTCACGGTAGCGCACCACCTTCTTCAGCACGTCGCAGCAGATCTCCGGCATGCCGCAAACCATCTGCTCCAGCTGCTTGGCCGTCAGCAGGGACAGCAGGGGCACCGGCACAATCCAGGACATGCCCTCCCTCACCGCCGCCACCTGCATCGTGGGGGGGGGGGGGGGGGGGGGGGAAGAATAGGAGTGGGAAGAGGAGGAGACAAGGAAGAGAGAGGCATGGATGAGGGAAGCATTGTACGCATCCGAAGGGTTGATTGCAGAGTGAGCATAGGTAATTGCCCATGGGCAATCTCCACAAAGGTGTAGTGAGGAGATTAACTGATACATAGAATGTGCCTCTGCTTGTTAGGCTGCTAATAGAATGTTGAAATACTGTCATCTATTAAATAATTCTTTAAGGAATAGCAAAAATAACTGGTATACGATGTGCATGTACTTATTGTACTTCTTTTGCAATTATACGGCACTCTCAAGAAAAAGTAAAATATTGTCATTAGGTTGAGCTAAAAAACTAAATGCGTCTGACTTTAACGAGTGCACGCAGACTCACTTGTCGGTCAATTTCGTGAAGCCGGTACTCGATGGCTCGCTCTACGTACTCCTTTCTGTTAGGAAACGTGAGAGGGATACTGTTTCCCCCTGGGATGATTGGAACCATCTTACCATCTGCACTTTGTCCCACGAAGGAGTCCAGAGGAATCATCTGAAGTAATTCAAAGGCACACACACACACACACACACACACACAAAAATCGGTCTATGCAGCATAAATGTTGGTGTCAAAGTCACACTCGCTGCTGAGAGAGGTAGCCTATTTGATCGATTAGATGAACTGTTCAATCATGTGTTGATAAAAATTATGAAAAACAATGGCTTTGGTCAGGGCGCACACAGGTGCGACCTGAAGCTGAATTTAGTGAATGAAAAGTCGTCTCTGCCTGATAGACAGCAAAAAGATTAGGAGCTCACATAGACTTCGTGGTTACCGGCGCCCCAGACCTGAAGGCTTTCTCTCCAATGACCAATAACAAGCCTAGCCCAAATCATTGATGTTCAGACGCATTTAAATGTTTTCTGGCAGTGGCAAGTACGGCCTATCACACAATTAAACGAGGATAAACACTATGTACTTTAGTTGATTTATTTAGTCTTTGGAATGGTTGATTCATAGTTGGCAGATATATTCAAGTGAATATTTCACAGAGGGGCGGCGCCCTAGCGCCCTCTATTGACCCACCGCCACTGCCTGCCGATGTGCTCGGGGCATATCAGAGGGGATGTAGGAACACAGTGTACCACGGCCAGGAGGAGACACAGGCTAGACTGACTTTGCAGTAGATCACTGGGAGAAATCTGAGTTAGCAAATAAAGTGAATCGCCCTCTGCAGGGGCTCCAACAGACTTTCCGCCGGGCCTGGCAATGTGAACAGCCAGAACAGCCCCCTTGGACAACAGGCAAGGATTCAGATTGATTTGTCTAAGTACAACACCCGTGTTGTTATACACTCAGCTTCAACAATGTTTCTAACCAGATGGCGGTGCACGTTCAAGTGACTGTCTGCTGACTCTTGGTCTTAGGGATTGGGTTGCATGGTGAGCTGGGAGTTTTAACAACACACAACCATCCAAACCAACGTAAAACGATCCAAAACCCAAGACCCAACCATCAAACCGACACACAGCCATCTACCAAACAGCACCCCCCCTAAACCATCCAAGGCAACCATCTCAAACTGACATACAGACATTTTCACCAATCCACCACTCTACACCCCCGGCCTCTGCCCGTCCCTGGGTCTCTGCGCACCTCATGGAAGTTCTCCTCGGTGATGCCGCTGTCCTCGATGTGGAGGATGCTGTTGAGCGTCTGGACGTAGAGCAGGTCCACCTCCTCCAGGTCCTCCAGCAGCAGGGGGATGCAGCACAGCTGCTTCCACACCATGGGCGCCAGGTGCAGGTCCAGGGGCTTCTTGGTGCGGATGGCCACGCCCATCAGGATGCCCAGGAACTTGAACTGCAGCAGGTGCTCATCCAGGCACGCCGAGGGGCTCAGCAGGAACCTGCCCCCGCAAAGGAAAGGTGGCATGAGCACGGAGGTGCACTCTCATTGTGGTGCACATTCACGGACTGGATTAGGATCCCAGGGAGTAATGATCACACCTTTATGTGTGGAAAACCAACAACTGAAACTAATCAAAAACAAATCTGATAATAATTTCCAAAATCAATCTCATAAGCTCCCACGCATATTAGTGCATGTGTAGAGAATGATGGAAGAGAAAGATTAAGGTCCCTGGTTTGGGATCGTGGTGACCAATGTAGACAGAGAACATCATGCTTTCTTCTTATACCATGGTCTGGGGGAATACTAGATTCTGATTGGCTGCAGGGTGTCCATTACTCCCAGACACCTACTAAGTAGTTCCAGTCAAATTGTCGGTTTAGTCTTCAAAACGAGAGCTGCTAAATTGTGAAAAATGCATTAAACTGTAATCAGACAACGCGGTTATATGCTATAGACCCTATAGTGTCTTTGGTATAAAGGCTGAGCGGAGAATACCTCCCGTTGCCAAGTAGTATCAAAGGTCCGTCCTATTTACTGGAGGAGTGAACAATGTTTCCGTTGCATAAGAACCTTACGGGAGGGTAATGATTGTTCCAGGTATTAGTCAAACCCTCAAGCGTTACCAGGGAAACTAAATTATGGCTTTTGAAAAACGTTATATTTGGATTGTGTTACGCATGAAAATATAAATGAATGGTCTTAATTTATTTTCTTTGGCAAGTGACCATGGTATAAGGGGATAATGCCCTTCGAGGTGTCCATTATTAGGAATTAATGGACTTTGCGGAGGCAACCGTCCTCCGCTGCGTGTCGGACGGTTCTGAGGGCTCCGCGTCGTCCATTAATTCCTGATGATGGCCACCTCGTCGGGCATTGTCCCTTACATAACGCACTTGGTGTTCTGAAACACCCCGAAGGGTCGGTGCGGTTACCCCTCACCTGTCTCTGTTGTAGCCCACCTCCGCTGTGGCGTTGGGGGAGGGGATGAGGAGGTCCACCACCCCCGTCTCAAGCTCCTACACACATACCAGATTAAGAATGTTACGTCGTCTTTGAACTGTCACAAAAAGCATTTGCTATAGTTACCTACAGTAGACTAAGAACAGACCTAAGTGCCAAGCGCTCATTTCCAAGGAGCGCTGGCGACAAGGTGCTGCCGTTGCCATGGCATCAGCAGTGACCAGCGGCATGTCGGCAGCCAGAACGGCCACGGGAAGGGTTGAGCTTATTTAGCTTTATGCAAGTGAAGCAGCTCGGGATGTTAATTCCTTCAGCGCTAGTTTCTACCAAACATGAAGAAAAATAAATTCCGGTCTCTTGTTTTTCGGAGCTGCAACTACCCTTTGTTTGTCTATCGTCCACAGAATTAAAACACAAACATTCGCTCCATTTTGTGTATTTAGAGCCAGAACCAGGTCAAATTCCTCGTGTGTCGAGTCGTACCAGGGGGTTCTGATTCAGCTTGATTATTCGATTAAACTTTTATGTTGTTATATTGCAATGGCCAAAAGTAAAACATCATTATATTTGGATCTGAAGTTCACTTACTAAATACCAGGGAAACATGGACAATTTTGATTTGATCATTCTTTCCGGCCGGCTGAGAGCTCTATTACCACCTAGATATTGTCCACAACAGAACAACGTCTTCAGCACTGCTTGAACTAAGCGCCTCCTAGCGCCTGGTCCTCATCCATCGCCTGGTGCGCCCATACGGGTGGCCAGTCAGGCATTTCAACACACCCCCAACCCACAACCCACACAGACATCCTCGTACCTGGCACATCTCTGTGATGGTGTCGTCAAACACGCCCCCCGCGTCGTCGGCCCCCTCCCCCACCAGCTTCACCTTCCAGGCCCTGGAGGGCAGGCGCAGGTCCGAGGCATTGAGCTTCACCACCTGCCGGGCGATCTGCACAAAGATGGGCTTGCACTTGCGCCCCCTGCAGAGAGGAAGAGACAAAGGAGGGGTCAGGCTGTGATTTGGAAATCACAGCAAATGGAAAATAAAAAGGGCATTTGATTGTGTTCGTTCATATGGATGTGGTATTCCCGAGGTATCCCATATCATTCAGTGTTCACACTTTTCTGTGGTTTCAGTAGTTACTGCAGAATGCAGAGCATCGTATTACAAGCTCAAGCACAAACCCTTTTGATTTAATGGAAAGGTGTAGACAGCCTTTCTGAGCTTCTCTCCGTCTGTCAAATCTCAATGAGTACATAATCGTTTATTATTCTCCTCAAACATCACAGCCTTGTTCATACTAGGCATTTGGCTTCTAATGTCTGTTTGAACACAACCCAGTGACAACAACGCCCCTTTCAACATTAATAACAAGGTGGCTACATTGCTCTTTAGCAACTGATGTTTACCCAGGTACAATAACTAATTAGCTACATCAAAAAGTCTCCTTTATAAATGATGTACTGTTCCAGTACATTCTGTTCTATTACATTTTAACTGAACATCAGAGGCATTGCTTAACACTGGATGTTATCCATTGCGCATGCGCAGGTTGAGTATTTAATATCAACAAAGTCACATATGACCGGGGATGACGTCGGGCCGCCCGTCTATATAAGCCCACGTCAGTCTACTAGATGTCCCTTGTATCTTCTCGCAGTAGCGAATACAGGTTTAGAGTAAGAAATAAAGTTGAATAAGGGCAATATTAGCCAGTGACTCCTTGCTGGTATCCCTGCAACCGCATGGTTTGAGCCACGGATTTGTCCTTAAAGGGCTGCAATTAGTCACGCACGGCTATGTTCTAACGCTAGGCTAACACAGCGTCTTCACCAGCTGTAGCGGCTGCAAAGGTAAGTATTCTCTCTGCGTTAGCTTTAAAGTTAAATAATTTAAGGGGATCCTGCTTTCGGCCTCCCGCTTAAGCTTACGTCTTGTTTTATCAGCCCTCGCAGGGATCGGCAAGGCTGTATCAGAGATTGTTGATTGTTTGCTGCATTTTGTGGCAACCTTTGTTTCTGTTAATTAAAGTGTTGACAAGTCCCTGACAAGTGTTTTCGCTCATTAAAGCGTGCACTCCCTTTGTTGGAATTTACTGGTTAGAGCGGTGTGGTAATATTCTACCCCCCACCATTAGGCTCACATGGTTGCCGCACTTGCATGGCTCTACTGCTAGCTCTAGATGGACATGATGAATGCCCTGCATGCCTCGGTGTGGTCCACATGAGGGAGGGGCTGTCTGACCATCAGTTCATGAATTGCAGTTTCATGCCACATGGGCTGAAAGTGGCGAGACTAGGCGGAGGTGGAAGGACCTCAGGTAGAAGGTGAGCTTCCCCCGCCTGGAAGAGAACCAGGGGTACGAGTACGCTCCCTACCCAGGGCTGCCCCGCCCCGGGAGAGGGCTAGGAAGGCTGCACGACATATCGAAAAATGTATCGTCATCGCGCAATCAACGCTTGTGATAGACATACCGCAAAGATTACTTAAAATTCGAAAAAATGTAGTCTTACGAGTCCTGTGCACAGGTCAATTTTTTTTTTAGACCCGCCCCCGCAAAGTTCAGCACCAGATCCGACCCATCACCTGTGATAATATCAAAATTAAATCCACACCCGCCCGGACCTGTTAATATTTGGCCCGTTACCCGACCCGTGCCCGCGATAAATCCCACACAAGCTAAAATCATTAATGAATGTGCTTTATTTTTATCTCACACTATTGGAGCACGACTCTTGCGCTCCGCCTCCCCTCCCAGAGGTAGTAGAGGCAATATGGAGCAAATATGGCACAGCAGAGGTGGACCTGTCTGCTTCAGAGTCCACAACACATGGCCCTCTCTGGTTCCCTCTGTCAGAGACGAGTCCGATGGGACAGGATGCCTTGGCACATCCATGGCCACGTCAGCTCCTTTATGCCTTCCCGCCATTTCCACTGATAGGGTTAACCCTACATAGAGTTCAGAAGCAATTCCACAGACTCCTTCTGGTTGCCCCAAACGGGCCAGAGGATTCCAGTAATGTACAGGCTGCTGGATGGAGATCCATGGTGCCTGACGAAGAGGCTGGACCTGCCCTCACAGCTGGGGGGCCACATCTGGCACCCCAAATCAGAATACCTGCAGCTACGGGTTTTGCCCTTGAGGGGCCTGATCCACTTCTAACCGCATGTGACCAGGAGGTGGTTCAAAACAACAGATTCAAGAGCTCCCTCCACTAGGGCACTTTATGCCAACAGGTGGGCCGACAGAGGTGGACGTGGCCTTATATAGACAGGCGGCTCCAGCCGTGCAGGAGGACCTGCAAGCACTCACCGAGTGGAGATCCTCTTGACGGTGATCTGTGGGCCGTAGTTCTTGCCCTGCACCATGGTCTTGCCTATGGAGCGCACCATGGGCAGAGTGTAGACTCTAGGGGCCAGCAGGGGCCTGAGTTGGCCCTGGACGATGCCCCAGGTGCCAGCGTTGTAGCGGGAGGTGCAGCTCTGAAATGCAGGCGGGATATAGAGGAGAACTGATAAGACTGATAAGTTCACAATGTTAAAATATAAATGGTAAACGTATAGGAAATGGGACTTCAAACGTGTGTGTGTGTGTGTGTGTGTGTGTGTGTGTGTGTGTGTGTGTGTGTGTGTGTGTGTGTGTGTGTGTGTGTGTGTGTGTGTGTGTGTGTGTGTGTGTGCATCCCTCCTACCTGGTTGTTGGGGCTGAGGTTGAGCAGCCGCCACGAGGAGTACATGAGGTCAGAGAAGTGGTACAGGAGGCGCAGGCGAGCCCTCACCGCCTCCATGCTCACCTCCCTCAGCCCGCTGTACTGAGGGGGCACGGTCCCAGGCAGGCCCAGCTGCAGGGGCACCGAGGAGCCTGGGGCGTGAGAAGGGCGGAGGAATCAGTTAACAGGTCAAAGAGGATGATGGAGAGAATCTTGGAAGTTTGTTATGATTTAAATTTAAGATGAAGCACAACTACAATTGCCATTATTGATTACACCATTATAGGCATTAGGCAATAAAAAGTGATGTGGTTCCTTCATATGCACCGGACAAACTGATCTTAGTCTGATGTGATATCTCGAAATGGCTTCAAAAAGGCAACAGAAGTCGGAAACAGAGGAGCGTAAAAATAAGAAACACTGCGATAAACTCGTGCATCGCTTGCACACATGACTTGAAAATGTTATTTGTAAACATAGTAAAATGCTTAAAACATGTTAGCTAGGCATTCAGGTAACATTTATGGTGAGGAATAATCTTGAGCCAGCTTGATAAAGTTAAAGTAATTGGGGTATAAATGTTGGGCATAGTAGACTACTTATTCATTTACTACACCACTCAATGTGACAGATCTGACATGACAAATGAACCATGGTTTGTAGCAGCAGCCCTGTGTTCAGGTGTGTGACCTACCTGGAGCTCTAAGCGGTACACAGGGAGCAGTCCATGCAGCACTGTGGCAGCGCCCTGCAGAGATCTGGCTGATGCTCTTTCCCTGCAGGGCTGTGGCCAGGGTGGGCTCCCGGACGTGGTTGGTGTGTCCCAGTCCCAGCTGCACAGACAAACACAGCCACAGCCACACTTGAGTTCACCATGAGGGATTTCATTCACACACACATACATACATACATACGCTATACCACTCTTTACGGCAGGAGAATATTGAAGCGTTGATTTGGTCACAGCAGGGTATCTGCAGGTTTCAGCAAGTCAAATTTAAGACTTTCTAAGACCTTTTTAATGAAATTTAAGACCTAAAACAAGCGATGGTGGGGGTTGGCAACAGACGCGAGCCAACTTCGGAAACGGACGTCTTCCAGCCAACTGTCTTTGAATTTGCACCTACCCATTGTCGCAGATTAGCTAGCCAGCACACAGATAATCGTTCATACATGCAGCTAGCAAGAAAGAAGCCTCTCTACATGTCCTTCCTGAAAAGCTCCCAGAGAAAAAAATAAATAATAATAGTCCTGCCCCGACAAATTTAAGACCTTGAGTCACAGTATTTAAGACCAGCATATGACATTTGTAATGAATTTAAGACTTTTTAAGGCCTTAAATTTAGAAACATGAATTCAAGACTTTAAGAGGATGCGCGGGTGTCCAAAATTTCAAAATTCCTGCAGGGTCGATTTCCTCAGCGATTCTATTATACAACATCATATTATACATTCAAATGATAGCTAATTTCAAAGAGAACATTTGGATTGCTGAGGCATATTGACGTACCACAGATTTACAGAGAGGGGAGCGGTGAGCTCATCACTCATCCGACAAGGACACTAGCACATAAATATATGGGCTTTCTGCGGCTACCAAGATCATTCCCCATCCCCTCCTCTCTGGGGAAGTGACAACATGGCTGCCCAAGCAGCCTCTCCTCCAGGCCGGGGGCTGTGTATGAGCGTGTGTGTTACCTGTCCCTCAGAGTTGCTTCCCCATGTGTAGACCTCCCCAGTGGAGGAGAGCACCAGGGTGTGCTCAGCGCCCACGGCGATGTCCTGGATGAAGACCCCCGACAGAGCGGGCACCTGCTGGGGTCTGTTGTGGTTCCTGGCACGGCCCTCAGGCAAGCCAATCAGACGGTCTAGACAGGAGCAGAGGGAATAGATATAAAAAATATCAATCTTCCAACACTTGTTAAGATGAAGAACAAGCCTGCTTTAGCAGATTATAACGGTGTATATGGACAAGTGGAGGGCCTTTATTTAATTTAGTGCACTCTTGGGACTTTAATGTCATGACTCATGAGGCCAAAGAAAATACAAATTTTAATGAGTTTAAATAATTGTAAGAAATCGCTGCATTGATTTGTTAAGGCTCTAACATGTATGATATTCTCTTGTAAGCCTGATTGATATGAATAACAAGCAGAAGCTATGCCGTACCTTGGCCAAATGTGTAGACGCTTCCGTCTTTGGCAAGGGCTACCGAAAACTGGGTTCCGCAGGTTACTTTCTTGATGCCGATTCCACAAAGTACGTCTACTTTCTGGGAAAAGAAGTGATAAATTATCAATATTACACAATCCATGAAAACTGCTTTCTTTGCTGTTGTGATTGATTTGGAAGGGCAAGAGCTAAACTAGAGTGGAGTGTGTGTGGGCACAAGGCGGCAGCCCAACGTACCTGAGGGGACGACTTGGCGGTAGAATTGCCCAGGCCCAGTTTCCCATAGTCTCCATCTCCGAAAGCCCACACCATCATCCCGTCTGCTGACACAGCTAGGGTGTGGTTCAGACCGCACGCCACCTGAGCCCCAGGGACACACAACCTTTGATTACAGCTGAGCTCAGAGATATACCAAACACTACAGCCACGGCCCACCACGACTGTAGGACAAACACAAGTCGTCACTGACAACAGTTATATGTGAAGATAAAAGGCAAAACTATTGAAGATAAGTCTACTAGCAAGCTTGGGTAAATAAACAGAGCCGATCCATAATTAGTGTTTGTTCTCGGCTGACGCCTCTATGAAAACGGTCGATCTGCGGCCGCCAACAGTACCGCTGGTGAAGTGTTTCAACTTGTAATTGTGAACGTGACTTACCTGTCCAACCTGGTAGCCTTCCAGAGCAGACACCTTCTCCGGAAGCTTCTTATTGGACGTGTTGCCAAGTCCCAGTCTGCCGTAGTCACCGTTGCCAAAGGAGAACATCTTCCCATCAGCGGTCACCACAGCAGAGTGCTTGAACCCGCAGGACATCTGAGAGTAGAGGCCAGACCAAAAGCATGATGGGAAATGAAAGGCAAATAAATGTTGCTTTTGGTAACTTTACCAAAAGCAACACCTTGGTCACAGTACTACTGTACAAACTGTATATACTGTAGTCTTGCTACTTTATACACACATTATATGAAACCGAATGCATTCAGTTTGTGTCTGACCTTAAGTAAAAAAAAAGGTTCTGAAAACATCATAGCCTGCCTATTGACGTCGACTGCCCTCTGGTGGACAAAATATATACAACTTAGGTTTTATACCATATAGGTCTTACTGAAGGCATTAAATGGTCCAAATATTATTATAAATATTTGAATATATTCGAATACTAATATTAATAAACAAACAAACTTCGAATATGATTTTTGGGCAAAAGTCAAAGCCCTAATGTATACCATAGTGTTATAGCGCCCATGCTTATCTATACCAACCATATTACCATCATACCGATGATGCAAATATACACCAATCATGTGGCTGTTATTGTGACCATGCTAATGTAGGCCGCCCAAGCTAGTGTCATAGAGACCAATGTAATGTTTACTGCCCAGCTAATAACCATGCTTATGTATACCAATGATACTCGTTTCATAGAGACCATGCTGTTGTTATAGCGCCCATGCTAGCGTTACAGCGTCCGTGCTAAAGTATACCGCCCATGCTAGTGCTATGCAATTATACCAATTTATACCGCCCGTGCTCCCATATACTGTCACATGCCAATGTATACCGCCAATGCTTAGATATGTCCAATGCTAACATATCCAATGCTAACATACACTGTCCAACGCTAACGTATACCGCCAATGCTTGGATATGTCCAATGCTAACATATCCAATGCTAACATACACTGTCCAACGCTAACGTATACCGCCAATGCTAACATACACTGTCCAACGCTAACGTATACCGCCAATGCTAACATACACTGTCCAACGCTAACGTATACCGCCAATGCTAACATACACTGTCCAACGCTAACGTATACCGCCAATGCTAACACACATAAACCTGTGATGGCGTGTGCAGCCGCCGCCGACACACGGACCCCGCTGGAGCACACTGACCTGCACCACCTCCTCTCCTTGCAGGGCCTCTATCTGTCTCGGCCGACGCTGGCGGTCACTGTTGCCGTGGCCCAGCTTCCCGTAGTCCCCGTCACCCCAGCTGAACACCTCTCCGCTCTCCGTTAGCGCCATGGAGTGACCGTCGCTGCCGCACGACGTCACCAGCTGGGTCACCACAAAGCCTTCGGGGTACAGGGTGGTGCGTCACATATTGTAGCGTTCACGGAGACACTCATCAACTGAAATCCTCTGTAATTGCCGGGTTATTACCCACACATTGAACACACGTGGCAAATGGAGAACACTAAAACACAGCCTTGCACCGAGGACATGGAAGCAAAGCGCGCTGTAATAGTAGTACCTTGCAGGGCAGAGACGACGGTGAGAACGTGCAGGTCGTCCGAGTTGCCCTGGCCCAGGCGGCCGTAGCTTCCCTCCCCGCAGGCCAGCACGGTTCCGTTGGGCTGGATGACGAACGTGCAGTTCTGACCACACACCACCTGCAGGAAGATGGAGCCAGCAAAGGGTAGTACTGGATAGTTTACCATTATTATGGTAATCACGACACCACTGTTTCTACCTTTCATTTAAGCAATATTACACAAGCAAGCAAGCATCACTGAGGTGGCAATAATGATGGAAGAGTGTCCGTTTCTGTCAGCTGTACATCAGCTTCCTTGGAAAAATGGCATCTGACTAATACCCGGATCTCCCTTTGTTTGCGTAAGACGGCCAACTGATTTCTAGAGATTATGGGATTTCCCAAACTGAATACATACCACACATGTAAACATCAATGTTTTATCTTCCATTGGAAGATTTTGACACCACGTCTGCAAATTTCAAATGCATTTTTAAGCTAGAAGTTTTATGGTTCAACTCAAAGGCGGAGTAATATTCATAGGGATGAGGCATGTTTCCTTTCAGTACGCCTAGGTTAGCTGCTCATTTAAATATTATATTTAGAATTGTTATGCTTTATTCATTTAGACACAGAGAGATAGACAGGAAGGTATGGGCGAGAGAGGGGCACGGGCAACCACGCTGCCCAGTCGGACCTACCCGAGGTATAATTGTCATTCTACAGTGTCAGTAGACAGTCAATAGACCGTTGGATGGCTTGTTGCCATTCTGAAAGACTTCATTCACACAGACGCGTCATGTCACTGGGCATGAGGTGAAGCACTGTGTGGAGGAGGCTGTGGCCGGCAGCTGGCCGAGCAAGGGGGGGTCATTACCTGTTGGGCCTGGGAGAAGGAGGGAGCTGTAATTGGCACCAGGATGTTCCTGCCAGCCTCTGCCAGCTGGCCGTGTCTCCCGGCACCCCACAGATAGACGTCACACTTGCCTCCAAGATGCCAGTCCTGCCAATACACGCAGGCACAACCAAACAATACGAGAGGGAAGCAAACTTAGTCAAAATAACTATCCTTGCAACCACCGGGCTAGAAATCAAACAGTTCTGCAATTTAATTTTTCATAGTTTAACCTAGCCAGACATTAAATATTAAATCAAACAGAAAAGAAATAGGAAAGTAGGTAGTTACCTCTGGTCTGAAAGTGGCCCAGGACATGATCTGTTCATCCAATCCCGAGGCCCACTTGCTGTTATCCTAGAAACAAACAAAAGGGAAACCACTCACTACACAACTGCAGGGGGAGAGCATTTAGATTTGAAACGTACGCAAGTATTTGCAAGTGCTTCCCTTTCATTATTTTCTTATGCACTTGACTTTTATGTCAGTCTCCATATGTGTAGGGGAACTTTTAGATCAAGAGGTCTACACAAAAATAGGAATAGCGAGTTGGATTACAGAGGAGTACGGCAGAAATGGTTCATACTGCCAAACTAAGTTATTCTTACCTAATAACTCGTCTTGATAAAGAATGTATAGTTTGTATTCAGCATTAAATATCCACGACACAAGAGAAGGAAAATTGTGATACTCATTGTTTAGGCTTTGAGAACATATCTTGGCAGATATGAAAATGACTACCCCGTCCAGTATCCCGTCCAGATATTGACGTAACGATTGACTCCTCTGCTCTACATCTGAACCATTAACATTAAACACACACACTCACCATGAGCAGGGCCATCTCGTCTCTGGGCACGGGCTCCATGTCGGGCACACTGAAGGACTCGGGGAAGGTGGCGCCGCGGGCCAGGGCCTCGGCCGCCTTCACGGTGGTGGAGAAGCAGTCTAGCCACGCCCAGTCGCTGGCACACCACACAGCCGTGCCCGACTCAGGGGTCGCACAGTGGCGGAGGTGGGGCGCCACTGGGGGCTGGCACAGCAGCTGATCCAGGTGGAGGCCCACGGCCAGGGAGGCCAGGCACTGCATGTAGGGGCTATGGACCAGCTGCTCCCCGCAAACCACGTGGGGCTGGGAGAGGATAGGGAAAATATTAATGAACCTGTATTAACCTGGTAAGAATAAAACCTTTAATAGGTGGGAAGGAACCCATGTCGGCAATGGCATGCTGGCAACGGAAAGCTAGAAATACACACACTTATTTTCTTGAGGATCTGCTAGAGTGGACCGGACAAGAAACATCTTTAAAGGTTATCTTAGATTGACTTGGCTGGCCAGACTGTCTCTGGCTGTTTACAAGCTGAAAACTCATGATCCGTGGAAGAAATCGCCCTGATTTACCACACAGCTGTGGGGCCACTCTAGTGGCATCCGCTTTTACTCATTTATCGTTTGAGTTAATTTGTCAGTGAACTGATCCTGAGGTTATGATGAGATTGTGGTTCTTTCATACTCAACCTACTGCCAATCTGCACAGTACAGCGACTCATAAGAACACTATTGGGGAACACCTACAATGTACAGTATGGATATGGCAGTACCTTCTCGTAGGCGTACTGTTCCTGCAGCATGATGGGCAGCCTCTCCAGGAAGGCCCTCATGCAGGGGGCCATGTTGAGGCCGACCACCCCCTGTCTCCTCATGGCGGAGCGGCACGTGGCCAGCACATGGTTAGAGGCCATGAACTCTGGGGAGCAGTTCACTACCAGCACATCCTGGAGGAAACACACACGAATCAGATGGGCCGCTAAATGTTATCCATGTTGATAGGAGAAAAGAATAACGCAAACACAAGCTGTAGTCATGCATTCATACTTCTTCTGATCATTCACAACTGTAACGTTTGGTTACCATTCAATTTGTGCTGTGATTACTGATACTGGCCGAGTCAAGGGGCACTACGTACCTTCGACCTATTGGAGCAGACGGCCACGCCCACATCTGGGATCCAGACAATGTTCTGAATGGCACCCGATCCGGCAACAACAGTCTGAAGCACTGATCCGTTCTATTGAAGATTGAGTTAACCTCAGAATCACTTTCTTCCTGTAGAAATACCTCCGCTTGGGTCCAACAGTCTAAGTGTTTTGGTCTTTTTTTTAATAAAATATATATAGCCAGGGAAATTCTCTGTTAAACACAAGAAGTCTGCTACTTGAGGTTAAAAGTGCCTTTACAGAGTAGTGTTTTTCTATTGCCAGGGCACCCTTGCTAGAGTGAGTGGGATCTTGGATGGAGCAACATCCGACCACGAACTTACTCCTGTGGAACCCAATGGGTCATTTTTTGAAAGTCTGAAAATACCACAGCATGTCCAGAGCTCCATGCAGAGTGTAGCCTTTTCTTAATTAAAACACCTTAGTATAGCATTTATGTGTGTATACCATTCTGTAGGTGTCGGTCCGTGTGTGTGTGTGTGTGTGTGTGTGTGCGAGTGTCTTTGAGTGTGTGTCTGTGAGTGTGTGTCTGTGAGTGTGTGTCTGTGAGTGTGTGTCTGAGTCTGAGTCTGAGTGTGTGTGTGTGTGTGTCCTACCCTCAAGGACCAGATGTTCATCAGCCCCCCCACTCCTCCAGAGGCCAGGGCCAGGCCGTCAGGACTGAAGGCCACCGTCCTCACGGGTGTGATGTGTCCCTTCAGCTGGAAAACACAGTGGGCGCCCCGCCCTGACCGCCGCCAATACTGCACACACACACACACACACACACACACACACACACACACACACACACACATTACTGTGCTATGTATACAAGTATTATATTACAAAGATGCATTGTGTTTGATGTCATCCTTTCAAACTTCTCTTGGTAGTCAATGTGGTGGTCATTGTTGAGAACAAAGGATAAATGTGGTAAAAACACAACACATTTGATTGACTTTTCAAGTACCTTAAACTTCGGTTTTTGCTCATTCTCCCAGCATCCCTCTGATCCGGAGGAACAGGAGTCTGGGAAGTCAGACGGGTTTTGGGGAACTGTCCAAACTAAGACAAGGCCATTCTGACAGCACCTGAAAGACACGCAAGCACACAGAAGCAGAGACAGGTTTGAAATGGATTTTCTCCTAGGATTCCTCCCGCTGGAAATACCACAAACACTTTACACCTAAAAGGTAAGACATTCAGTCTGCACTGCTTAAATGTGTTGTGTGACTGTATGACAGCTTTAGATAGACCCTGTTCGGATTAAGTCTGCTATTCGAGATGTGTGTTCCAGAAGGAACAGGTGCGGTAGTAGTACAGTAGTAGTACAGGGGTTGACACTAAGGTTTCAAAAGCACTTGCCCATAAGCCAAGTGGTCATGTTCGACGGTCCCGAATGACATATTCACTTGCCCAAATTAAAATCAGAATCGTGCCAGGCCCCTGGCCAGGTTTTGGGGGGCTCAGAGAACTCATCCTAGCTCAGGCTGAAGCTTAATGTTAGCTTCGACACATGTACGTGTTTAAAAAATAACAAAGTCCACTGTTGCAATCTATTAAAGCCATCGCCCAGTTATATGTAGACCTGCATGCTTTTATCTGGATTTTATGCAGATAAATCAAATATCTGACGAATGACAATCAAAGAGTTTCCGTTGCCCTTTAGAACGGTGTGATTGGAAAATGTTACATCCATGCCCGTTGAAATCCAAGTAACAACATGCAGGTGGTTTTTCGTGATGAAGATTATTCTGTCTTATACTGTCTTTAAGTACAATTAAGGTAAGGTAGGCATGCACAATTCTGTTGAATCAGAGAAATATTACACAAAGTGAAATTATGTAACTTCCTATTACCATTTGATTGATAACTTGGTCAACTTCTCTGCAAATAGGCTTCTGTTTAATCTGTTTTATACATCTCCATGGATGTAAAGGAGCACACTGGCATTCTATAGGCAAAGTATTATGTATGGCCCAAAATCCATTATTTATTTGTGCCGGACCAATATCCAGACATTACCGGCTACTGGCGTCTCTTGTGTGTTACGTCTATCATCCTAACTACCCCCCTTCTGCAGTGGAGCACCTACGTGGCTAGCATGCTGCGAGGCTTGGGAGCTCGTCCAGGCAGGCTACACCAGGCCACGCTGTTCACCACAGAGGGGTGGCTGAGGCTCTGCAGGCAGTACCAGCCAGAGCGTGAGCCTGACTCAGAGTCTGGGCTGGCCCACAGCTTCACAGTCTCTTCTTTGGCACAGGTCAGCAGCATCCGACCACTGGCATCCCACTTCATGCTGGTGATGGACTCCTGGAAACACACCGATTTAGTCCTCGCATAGACACTCAACCACCACTGCCTTGGTGAACATTCGATCTCATACCGTAGCAGCACCACATTGTCTGCAGGGTAGACTTATGCCGCTTTTCCACTGCATGGTACCAGCTCGACTCGACTCAGCTCGCATTTTTTGCGTTTCCACCGCGAAAACATAGTATCTGGTACCTGAAGTGGCTGCTTTTTTTAGTACCGCCTCGCTCTAGGTTCCAAGCGAGCTGAGCCGATGCTAAAAGGTGACGTCGGCAGACGGCCGGCCACTGATCGGCCAGAGAGTGTGACGAAGTCACGAGAGCGACATGGCAACCATGCTGGTAACAGCCATAGCAGCGCCGCAGCCAACATATTCCACTTCTTCAAGTTCTTCAACATGCCAGCTAATAATAGTAATGTTTTCGATGTCCTCCATTGTTGTTATGTGGGTTCTGTCCATGTGTGGGTTGCGTAGGTGTTGTTTGCGTCGCGTACAAAAATACGTCACGGCCCTTTCGCGCAGCCGACCCCGCCCACGTCCAGGAGGTACTATTTGCGGTGGAAAACGACCCGTGCTGCTACCGTGTCGAGTCGTGTCGAGTCGAGTCGAGTCGAGTCGAGTCGAGTCGAGTCGAGTCGAGCTACATGTGCAGTGGAAAAGCGGCATTATACAGGACGTAGCAAATTTGCACTGGTATCATTGACACCGAGGTCGGCGATAGATAAGCGGCTTTTGATATTTTGTCACGTTTCTTTACCTTATGTGCGTCAATCACCACGATGGCTCCCTTTTCCAAGGGCTCTTTGGATCCGATGAGCAACTTTCCATCAGCATAGCCCACAGCAAACGGCTTGTCCTCACTGAACCACGCTATCTGCATCACGGCCACTAATGTGAACCATAGAGTCAGCATCAGTCGTGAAACCCCACTGGAATGAGGGCTTCAACTGGACGGTCACTCATTGAATTGTGCTCACCGTCTTTCCTGCAGCAGTGGCCCAGCTCCGTGCGCTGCATGGTGGAAGCGTCCAGCACCTCGATGAGCCCCAAGGAGCCATCCATGCGGCCCACCAGCAGCAGGTCCTTGGGCTCACCGCACCACAGAGAGACGGCCTCGCCCTCAGGCCAGGCCAGGGCGGATACCCAGTGGGGCTGGACGTCCAAGATGCCCTTACCACCTGATAGGAGGGGGGGGGGGAGCCTTGTCAGTCAGCGCAGGGTTCTGGATTGGCCAAATATTTTGACAGGGAGAAGGGATCTGTGCGGCAAAAAAGGAGCGGTACGTGCGATGGAAGTGTAATTTGTAACAAATAAGTGAGTGAAATGTTCTGTGAAATATATGCTATGATTGACTGGGCGCCTGCCTCTGTGCGATACAATTTCGATTTTAGACTGGTCCCGGCAAATCTCTGACCAATTGGGGCATCTTGTCCCTGATTGGTTCAGGGAAGGAGAGGGAGGAGTGAAGGAGGGAAGGAGGGAGGGAGGGTGCACTGAGAGAGAGGGAGGGTTTATTTAAGGGTGTTGATTTTCAAAACGTTGCTCTCTTCTGCCTCTCTCTTTATTTCCAACTTTACCTACAGCACATTTAATCTTTACTGAACAATAGCGTACAGCATGGGTTGACGCCATGACAGGGTTGAACCTGCTGTTGACCCACCCAAGGTCTAGAATAAGGGCTGCTGATCATTGACACGCGAGAGGGAGGAGACTCTCACCACTAAGAAGTAGAATCAGTAGAAAATGTGTCTGTGAAGGCTAATGAAAGCGTGCTTGCAGACTCGTATCATGGAGGCCTGTGAGCCAAGTCAATGGATAGATGGTGGAATCTACAGGCTCAGGCTCTGCTACGAGGGTTGAAAGCAGCTGATGACTGGACCACATTGTGGCCTGTGAGCCATTCAATCGTTAATTCATTCATTTTAATGGCAGCAATGCAGTTTGCATGCAATCCCATTTAAACACTCTGGAGTCCAACATAAACCTTCCACAAAATGGAACCAACAAAAAAACATATTTTGAGGGATTTGAAATGTGTTAATTAAAAGTCTAATTTCAATGTACTGTAAACGCCGCGTTCACACTACGCGCGTCCGTTGAAGGATCCCATTGGCTTTGCATGGGGCGCTCTCGAAGTGCATAGTGGGTCCGTCCGTTCTGATCAGATCGCGTTATGCAAATACTCTACCGTAACGCTCCTTGAACACTGTACAACGAAAATCACCTTTTTGATACAGTCTGGGAAAACAAATGAATATGTTGAAAAGCCAGGAGGAAACAACGGAGAGAAGGGGTGTTTACCGTTGACCTGCCAGATATTGACCATTTTCTCCATGGCAGAGGCCAGGTATTTGCCGTTTAGGCTCCAGGCCAGCGAGGCCAAGCAGTGTTCACCAGGAGAGCCCAGGGAATTCAACCCCTCCTCTGAAGAGCTGTCACTGACCCAACAGGCACAGCGGGGAGAAGACACCACACACAAGAGCAAAACATTCACAGCACATGGGTGAACATGGACATGTAGCTGGAAAGCTGATACAGAAAAGGCTGCTAAGGGTGTGTGTGTGTGTGTGTGTGTGTTTATAGGGGATTATCCTATTGGGCCTTACGTCTTGTTGAAGACGCAGGTCTGCTGCAGGGTGTACTGGTTCTTGGTTACATTCCACAGCCTAGCCGTCCCATCACTGCCGCTCGTGGCTAAAAGTCCTTTGGTACTGCACCAGCCTAATGTAATGACCTGAGCACAAAGGGCACACACATGTATATATATACATACATACATACAGGCATATATAAATATACACACGCACACACATATATATATATATATATATATTATTATTTTCAGCAATGGCATATTTCCTTTTTGGCTGAAGCAACATTTTCAAGTGAATGAACCCGTAAAACATTCAGTAGTCATCTGATGATTAGCCCCTCAATAGACATTTTGAGGACGTTTCAGTAACCAAGTCCATTCGAGGATGGCCCGTGACCTACCCGACTCTGATGGGCCTCCAGCTTCACCATGGGACACTTGCGCAGATCCCCCGCCATGTCGGCCAGGGTCAGGGGCTGGGCGTGACAGTTGTCGCGGTCGTGCGCGGCCAGCGTGCGCACCAGCTGCTGCGCCGCCCACTGGCGGTGCTGGGAGGAGAGCCTGGAGGAGAGGCAGCACGCGGCCAGAGCGTTGGCCAGCTCCAGGGCTCCTACAGCAGGAGCATTGTACGAAGGATGGGCATATAAATGCGCAATTAAACCTGCTCAAACACAAGATGAAGAAGATGTCTGGTGAATGAGGGGAGGGAAAAGGACAAAGGAAATACAAAAGAAAACAAAAATCACGTACAAAAAATGGTTTGATTTAAATCGATTGCCAGCACGAAGCATGAACTGTTGTGGGTGTAAGTTCTTGGAATCAAAGAAATGCATACATTATAGATATCATAACATAAATAAACATTTCATATTTTGAATTGGACATGCTTTAATAAAATGATCCAATTTGTATGCATCAAAATGTATACATTTTACAATAATAAATGTGTTCAAGATTTGGCAAAAAATCTGACTTTGAAAAACGGTTTAAAGACTTTGCTTTACTCAAGCCAATCGCTACATTTATGTGTTTTCCATTTAGGTAAGATGTTGGGGTTCATCAAAATTGCAGCACTGTTTCACCTAAACACACCTGCAGTGGAGGACAAGCTGATATTGGGCTTAAGTTCAGGGCTCATGGACAATTTGGGAACCTACTCACAAAGGAAAGGATCCAAACATCAGGAGATGTGCTACTTCCTTGACGCCATTATTTGGCTCTACTTATTTAAACCAGTCAGCCTTTTCCCACATGAAGATTATCAAGTGCAAATACCATTCCCCCATGAGTGATGGTCATTTGGAAGCCTGCTTGAGACTAGCTACCAGCAGCTACTGTCCGGACTATGCAACCCTGGTTGACTCCATTCAGGCAAGTCATCAGAGTATGTCCTCAGTATGCAAATAAATATATCTTTAGCATTTTTACAATGTAGGTAGATTATTTTCACCTGGTCATTTTGAAAGAAGCTGCAAGCTGAAGAAGTGTGGGGACCATTGGTATAACACAAAGCTGTCTGGCGGATTTCATATACAACATCGCTCATTAGTGGTCATACACAACGGAACTAAAAAAGTATCCACCTCACACCCCCACCTCTTTCCTAAATCTCTGTCCATTTTTTTTTTTAAATTCACATAATGTTTGAATTTCATCTGAATCAGTGTGCTCACTGGCTGTTTTAAAAAAAATAAAATGATAGTGATGATGAATGTTGATGACAATGCAGCCTTCTACCTCTCCACAAACCTCTTTTCTCAATGTCTGTCTTGTCGTACGCGGGCCTAAGTCGGGCCCCTTTGTCCGCCAACAGGGCCACCAGCGCCTGGGTCACCACGAAGTTGGGCGACGTGACCAGCTTGTTCTCTTCTGCCACGCCCCGCAGGAAGCTAGGCAGGAACTTCCGCTGAATGGGGTCGTCAACGGTGGTCAGGTTCATGCCTGTGGCAGCAGAGATCAGGTTCTGGGTAGAGGAAGTCAAATCGGAGTCTTTATTGAAATCCATTTTACATACTCAACGCTCTGTGCCCCATATAGTTCATGACTTAAGCTGTCTCCATTGTGTAATGTTGTCTGAAAATTTAGTGTACAAATCTGGTTCCCAACGTAGTGCACTACTTAACACCCATATTGCACCTTATACCTGATGCTGATATTTCCGCAATTTTTTTATATATATCCCATGATGCATAACTTTTTTTAATTGAGCGATAACAGGGTGACATCCAACAGGTGTTGGCTTGTTAGTGCGCCCAATAAACGTGACGTTTATTGGTCAGTGGATTTTCCAGCACATCCTACTGTGTGTGTGAGCCAACTCAAACATCGCCAAGATAAGATCACCTAACCCCAGCAAATTAACATTTCTGCTGTGCCCTCACTATCATACTATCCAGTTACTACAACTCTACCTGAGTGCAGAGTTGCACCAGCAACTTCGCCGCATTAGGGCTGTTGGAGGCCAGGCAGCCCACAGCGGTGCTGAGGTAGGCCAGGCAGGAGATGGGCTTGCTGGCCTTGCTCGCCCCACGAGGCCTTTCTGCGGGGCCCGAGCCCGTGGGGGGGCTGGTGGACAGGCCGGCGCGCCCCGCCGCCGCGAGACACATGAGCCTCACCAGCGTTCTAATGTCGGTCAAACCCAGCGACTCCAGGCCCGCCGCCAGACTGCAGCTCGAGCCACTGTGTGCCGCGGGGGAGCAGAGGTCAGACGAAGTGGGTTAGGGCGACACGTGACAACATTCGGACATCCTCCATAGCAGAATTTGGTGCGATCACGTTTTTTGTTAATGTGATAATGGGAGTGGACTAGCTCAGAGCGGGGTTTGGTTTTCCTTTAACAAGGCCTAGGGCCTCAGCGACGCTGAGCACAGGTTGAGGGCCAGCCGGAGGATGTGTACCTGACGGAGAGCAGCGACAGGGCCCTCATGACCATGGTGCGGGCCAGCAGGACCTGTGCTGCGGCCGTCACCCGACGCAGGGCCATGACCCGGTCGTGGGGGCTCTGGATGGCCGCCGCCTGCTCCCCCAGAGTCACCCGACCGGAGGAGCTCTTCTCTACAGAGCCTTGACATCCTGACGCGCACACACACACACACACACACACACACACACACACACACACACACACACACACACACACACACACACACACACACACGGCAAGATGCAATTTAAAAATATTACCAAGTAATATTAATATATATTAAGTAATCTTATCAATAAGTACACTTTTTGGCTGTGTTTTGGCTGTGCAGTAAACATATATAAATACATTTCCCAGCATAGATTTAATTGACCGAAGCAAATGTTATTACTTAAAATAAATTATCTATGATTTCAAATATATTCCATTGAACTAAATATTGACACTAATTAGATTAAGACCAAACTGTCAAAGAATCTTGTCGAAAGGACGTTTATGCAGTGCAGAAGACATATCAGACCTCAGCGGCCCTCACCAATTTGCAGCAGTGTCTCTTCCATGCTGTTGGTGGCCGTCACCATGGCAACGGAGGCTCCCAGTGGGTCGCTGTCGGGGAACTGGACAGCCTCCGGGACAAGGCGTCGCTCGCCGAGACCCAGGGGGCCGGCCAGCATCTCAAACTCCTCCTCCCCGGTCAGCTTCTCGTCTTCGTCCACGTCCAGCATGTCCCAGTCCTCTGAGCCAACCCCAGGGCCAAAGAGAGCATTAGTACATTGTTTGAAACGTACACACATTTGATGACAAACTAGTAATCTTCCTGCATGGGTTGAACATCATCCGCCTCACCTTCATAGACGCTGTCCTGTTTTCCCAAGAGGTCGGGAGCCTGACCTTTGTATCTGACAAAGAAATAGTCGTATTACTCGTAACCATAACCTGATATGGAATTACAATCACGTCATCCCCAGGAGTGTTTACTGGCATGCATTGGTCAGTGAAAAAAAACAAAGAACGTTCAGAACCAGGTTAAGATTCGGTAACAGGTCAACACTGGGCCAAAATCTAAAGGGCTTGTAAGCGGTTCTGTATTTTGAAGAAGCCTGCGTGTCTGTGGACTAGTCTACGAGTCTCGAACACATTTTTGGAGCCAATATACAGAGTATGAGATATAGAACAACAGGTTTAAATCCTGCTGTAACAGCATCTCTTCTCCGAGGTAGCTACCTCTCCACGGACGGCACCTTGGCCTTGCTCTTGGCGGCCAGGTACTTCTCCCTGCAGCCGCCGCACAGTAGGTAGTAGGGGTTGCCGCTGCCGCACTCGCCCCCGAACCAGCCGTCCACGTAGGAGCCGTTGCTACGGTACCCCTGCCGGTTGGCGCTGCGGCCACAGCCCGGGTGGCTCTTCTTCATGTGCTGGTTGAAGTTGGCCACGCTGGCCTCGCATAGCTCACACACCACCACCTCATCTCGCTCCTCCGTCTCACACACGTGCTGCACGTAGGGGCACACACACACACACAAGGCATTGCAACAGGATGAGACACAATCACAAGTTGAAATGAAGGACACAGACAAGGGTTAAAGCAACACATGCTTAATCCTAAAGGCCTGGGTGAGTAGGGTGAAGGAGGAGAGTATATCGCTTAAATACTATGTCTCCCATGATGCAGTTCAATTTAGAAGCTTCAGCAAGTCAGTGTGTGAGAGTGAGAGAGAGAGAGAGAGATATGTCTTCTTTGCGTGCATTTATCATTTTAGAAGCAGGGTGTGTCAGTGGCATGTGGCAGTAGTACTAGGCCGTAGCATAGAAACACACACACCCATGTTGGCCAGTCCAATACCTCTGGGATCCACATTCCCAGAATGTCTGTGTCACTGGCCAAGTCCTGGCCGAACATGGCCTCCATCGTCTCCTCGTCCAGGTCCATCTCCAGCTCCTCATCCAGGCTGAAGTCATATAGGGCGCCAGGGTCCTGCTGCTGCTGCAGGGCAGACACCTCGCGCCGCGACTGGCTCTGGTGGGCCTGAACCGAGCGGTACAGACCGGCTGGGAAGAGACACAGACAGAGACAGCCAGAGATAAAGAGATCCAGAGTGCTTAAAAAGACTCTGACTCTGTGACAAAGGACATCTCCCAGACACCAAAAATCAGGGAAACGTCATCCATTTTACAGTATGCTAATTATTACGTGACACGAGCCGTTATCAGGCCAGCAGCTCAGTTCAAGGAAGTGAAAAACAATGTGAGGTTGATAATGAGGGTTGTAAAGATGCATCAGACCAAAACATAAGGGACGGTGCAAATCCATACAAAGTCAATGCAAAGATGCTTTTAGAGGTGAATTTCTGGCCAGAAAAACCTGCGGCGCGATTGATGAATGGCACAGGGCGAACAACCCGGTTTGCACGAATTTTACCCGCGAACAACCTTGCTCCCACATATTTTCGCGTGAATCTAACTGCGAGAACACTTTGCTCGAGTTTTAATATTTGAACTTTTCCGCAAGACACTTGGCGGTGAGAGCCAATCAGCGTTCACTCCCTGAAGTCCAGATTGAACCGCAACATGGAGGGGAAAGTGATGTTGTTGGTGTTTGCGGACTTCCGGAGCTTTGTAGTTATATTATTTAATATATTATAATATATTATACAACGGGGGACCTAAATCCAGCGATCTGATTGGTTCCCGAATGTTGTATAATGAGCGTATACATAACTGCTATGACGCTCGATAATTTTGTGAAAGTTTACATATCACTCCGCGCCTGGAAGTAGAAACAGTTACAAAGTAAAACATATGTTGGATGATGGAGAGGGTGTAAATGTTGTTACTCCGGGAGTGAGCAAGGCGATGGAGAGACTAACGAAAGCTTAGGCACACGGCGAATGAACTGCTCCATAGGATAAATTGCCGGCGAACCGCTCTATCGGAGCCTTCTCTCGGGGGGACGCTAAAGTGTGTTGCATAGCGACCGTCGATGCATAGCGGCAGCCAGGAGGGACTACTTTTTTGTATTCTTTAATAAAACGGCTACTTTGACTTTCTTGGTTTCTTTTTAAATGTATTGTGTCTATGACTTTCGTTTCGCCATAACAGTAACCGTTGTATAAAAGCAATAGATCAAATTGCTTAAATATATAATGTATAAATATTTACATAAAATCAGGGCCAAAAGTTGTGCGTGCCTCCGGATGATATAATGACTCCTAAGCGACGGAGTTGGGTTCTCCGACGTCTCTGATACTTCCACAACAAGTAAAGACTCGTAGTGTTGGTTATCTCGGCCATGGTTGAGAATGAATTGGTGGAAAGAAACTTTGGAGTTCACAAGAGTAAGCCCCTTCTCCTAACGGCACGGTGAGAGTGTGTCACTGGGGTCTCACCAGCTCGAGCGAGCAGGGTGCGTGCGGCCAGGTCGAAGCGGTGCTTCCTGCTGACAGCAGAGCGCCCCCTGGTGGGAGGGCCGCTGGAGGCCGACGCACTCTCCTGCTCCAGGACATCGGGACTGCAAGAGAGAAAAAACATCATTTTTTAATGATGAGCTTTTTTCGCAGCTCATAATTAAAGAGATGCTGTTGGAAAGATTAAAGTGTATTTGAATGTCTTTTTTTATAGAAATACTGTGACACTGCGAGGAACAACCTCACTAATCCGAGACCCTACTAGTGTTGTTAAGAATATAAATTCTTCGATAAATCCAAAATCATTCTATGGAGTTTCAATACACAAATACCTGTTGCGCTTTCTCGTTCTCTTCTCTCCGACAGCGATTTAACACACGCATCGCTACAGCGCAAACATAGCCATGCCTCCTCTCACTCACTCGCAGTGCTATTGCAGATTACCAAGACACCAAGTATGATGCAGCATTACCATACATGGAAAATCCAGATTGTTCTACATAGATAAATCCCAGAAATTGAATGTCGACCGGCATCCCTAGTGTTTAGCGCTCTGCACAGCCACCCCAGACGGTCAGCAGGGAATACGTCTAAATGCAAGTACGTCATTATTTGACACTTTAGTATGGTTAAACATGACTCATTATAACAACGTTTATAGGTCAAAAAAGTCAAAAAAGCATAATAGGTACTCTTTAACAATAATTTGTTTGGAGAGGGTTTCTCAGGAAATAGGCCAATTTCCATCAATCAGAATAGATGTCCATCATTTGTAGTTTGTGGCCGAAATGTGCATCTGCGAGTGTATGGCTTGGTGTCATTAACTATACTGTCAATTTTGCATTGGATTTATTGATCTATTGAGATTATGACTGACCCTACCTCTAGTAAAACATATAAAATCTACTTTCCATTCATTGTCATCAAACATCGACGACGGTACTCATCAGATGTTGTGCTATGGCGCTACCACCTGAGGACACTCTGTAATAGATACAATTAAATCTTCCCCCTATTCTCTTTCGTTCATGTACATTAAGTCGAAAGCCCTAGCCCACACCCTTGTGTACACATAACCGAGACAGGGGAGATATAAATGTGGGCCAATGTCTTCCAAGCCGCAACGTGGATCCACGCCAGCCTGGGGCACACGGGACCCTGGGTTCATCTGGAGCCTACCTCTCGCTGAAGCCCTCCTCCAGCTCGCTGGGGTCCGCGGTGGACATGTCCCCGGGGGAGCACAGGTAGGGGGTCCTGTCCAGGGACTTGCCGGTGGCTCCGCCGCCGCCGGTGGAGCGCTGCCCGTCCTCCTCCTCCGTGCCGGGGTTCTCGATCATCCACATGGCCAGCACCGTGATGTTCTGGGCGTCCGCCTCGCCGCGGGCCCCTGGGGGACAGCAGCAGCAGGGCCTTTGGTTATCACTACAGCACCGGGGTGACACTGAGGCTGGCCGTCGGGTTAGGCTCCACATTGCTTGTTGACCAAAGGGCGTTAGCCACATGACGTTAAAGAGCTGTACGTTTTGATAGTTTAATGGTTTCTGTAGTACAAAGTGCAGTTAACTGCACAAAACACAGGCAAACAGAATAAAGAAAACCTATGAAGAGCAGTAGATGTGCTTGCAGTAGCAAGCACATTAATAAATAATGTAATACAAT